>NC_071255.1:2971736-3074236 GCF_023375685.1 Ictalurus furcatus | reverse complement strand
GTCACGTGCAATAGAAGTAAACACGTTTTTCTGGATGTTGGACCTGCTCCAAACTCCAGCTATACTGGACCCTGTGATGGCTGTTGGGGAGATGAATCTAGAGCAGGGGTTCCCAAACATTTTGGGCAAATGACCCCAAATGGACATCACAACCAAAGAAATATTCCTTCCATGTACCGGTCTAATGGGAAATATTGTGTTGGTCTAGGAAAATAATCCACACCGGAGTGATATGATCCGGCTTGACACGAAGCAGAGGAGTCTAGATTCCAAATTGAACAGTAAAATGATTTCATGAACAACAATTTTACTCATTGACAAACTCTAGCTCTCTTAAAACTTCCTCTGTCGTCATGAGCTGAGTCACAAATAAAATTATTATTATTTTTAAAACTCTTACGTTCAAAACTACTGACTAATCTAGAAAATCCAGAAGGTTGGTACACAAAACAGACCTTTTGACAGGTTTGAAGGCAACATAAAAGAGGTTTTTACATTTCAAACACTAACTGTAATAGGAAAACCGGTTAGTGTTAGAGAAATGGGACTGAGCCATGCTCAGACCCAGAATTTGACGCAAGTGGTGGCTCAACGGTTAAGGCTCTGGGTTACTGATCAGAAGGTCGGGGGTTCAAGCTATAGCACTGCCACATTTCCACTGTTGGGCCCTCGAGTAAAGCCCTTAACCCTCTCTGCTCCAGTGGTGCCCGATCATGGCTGACCCTGCCCACCCGAACTTCCTAACAAGCTGGGATATAAGAAGAGAAGAATTTCACTGTGCTGTAATGTATATGTGACAAATAAAGGCTTCTTCTTCTAAAGGCCTTCCTGACTGCCAGAATCTAAGACACCTGACAGTTGCAAAAGATCAGATTTACCTCAAGGGGATTCAGTGCTAAATTTTACAAAAGCCTGCAAGTTGATCTTCCTCTCCCGTGCAGAAAAAGAAGCAGATGTGGATTTTGAACGTATTAACATTTGAACAGTTTAAATAGTCATAAATTACACCACTTAGAATGGTATAGGAACATCTTTACACGGTTAGTCTCGTTAATAACCCTTATCGTTAAATAAACGTGAATACACACATTAAAAACACACTTTGCTGTCACTTGCTGCTAGACGCAACAGGAATCACCGAGTAGGTTGTCCTGCTGGGGACAGTTCTGAAGATATGTATACGTTTACACATAAAATCATAAAACATGCAGATTTGAAAAAGCTCACCATGCAAACCGCATTTCTTTTGGACAATATAACAATTTAATACAAAAAGAGTTCCAAACAAGTTCTCAACATTTTCATATACATATATATATATATATATATATATATATATTTTTTAGATTTGTGTCATTTATATAAACTGCATTTTCACGGCTGCAGTAATGCTTTAAAACAAACAAACAAACAAACAAGAATAAAATCACCCTCGTCATGTCCTGCCTTGCTAATTTGCATATGCAAATTAGAGCATAAGCGAGACACGCCCTGAAACATGAGTAACCCATTTAAAAATGGCAAAAAAAGGAATCAGTTTTAAAACAACTGCAAAACACGGGAGTCTTTGGATCGTAGAAGCAGAGAAGGAACATAAGAAATGCCTGCAAACGTCTTTGACGGGGGGGGGGGGGGGGGGGGGGGGGGGTGGGGTGGGGGGGTTTAAAAAAAAAAAAGAAATATTGGAAATTATTTGAGCATCACAGATTAGACTGTAGGTAGGTACAGTGTATATAAAATTCTACACACCCTTGTTAAAATGGCAGGTTTTTGCGATGTAAAATCATAATAGAACATTTCGACCTTCGCTGTAAAAAAATAAATGACAAACTGTAAAAAGCTATTGAAAAACAAAACTAATTGTATAAGTGTGCACACCCCTGAACTAATACTTAGTTGAAGCACCCTTGGATTTTATTACACCACTCAGTCCGCTTGGATAAGAGTCTATAAGCTTGGCACATCTTGACTCAGGAATATTTTCCTCACTCTTCTTTGCAAAAAAAATTCCAGATGTGCCAAATCTCCTGTGCACGACCCTTTTCAGATGTTTCTATAGGATTTAGGTCTTGGCTTTGGCCGGGCCATTTGTGATTCCCTCCAGCTTTTACTAAAACCCCAGTTCCAGCTGAAGAAAAGCAGTCCCAAAGCATGATACCGCCACCACCGTGCTTCACCGTGAGGATGGTGTTTTTTTGCTGATGTTTCGTGTTGTTTCTGTGCCAAACATATCTTTTTACAATTACGGCCAATTAAGCTTGATCTTCGTCTCATCAGACCGTAACACATTTTTCCAGATGCTTTTGGGAGACTGGATATACGTGTCTTGCAACCCTGGCCCATAGCCCAGACACATGAAGAATACGGGAGATGGTTGTCACATGTAGGAAGCAACCACGACTTGCCAGAAATCTTCTGTAGGCCTCTTGATAGCCTCCCTGACAAAGTTTTCTCGCTGTCTTCTTTTGCCACATTTTCTCCACTTGTTCATGTCCGTGTCTTCACTGTGTTCTATGGTACATCTAATGCCTTGGACGTTGTTTTGTAGCCCTCGTGGGCTCTTGTGGCCGTGGCTTTTGCACTACGATGCAACCAAGACGTCAGAAAAATCCTAAAAGAACAACTGAGATTTATTTAGCGTTCATCGGAGTCACGTCAGTTGAAGAAACGCGTGTGTACTGACTACTATTTCACACGAGCTTGACGATTGGTTGATTTTATATCCCAGTTATAAAAGAGTGTGCACACTTATGCAATAAGATTAGATTAAGTTTTTTTATTTGTATTTTTCTCTCTGATGTGTGTCACTTTAGTTTTCAGTGGCATTGTATAGGTGGATTTATCATCTTACAGCATAAAATCCTGCTATTTTAACAGGGGTGTGTAGACTTTTTTTTAATTACTATTGTAAATGCAAATGTCTTTAACAAGGAAAAAAAAAAAGAAAAGAAAGAAATATCGGGAATTATTTGAGCATCACAGGTTAACACTCTAGGTAGTTAGTTGAGGAAAAATAATTAAAAAGTTCAATATTTGCGATCTTTCATATTTAAATTATATTCAGGGCACTTCCCCAGACATGCACATGGACATTATGATGAATGCATTTGACAAATTTTTTTCTTTTAAACTACTAATAACTACTGCAAACTATTAATCCCAAGCTTTCATCTGAAGTATTGGGTTAAAAAGGAAAAAAAAAATCATTATTTTAGATTGTACACAATCTTTCTTTTTTACGGCCTTATTTTTAATAAATTGAAATTGCCCCCAGAATTAAATTAAAATGCAATTCAATTACATTTTAAAAAACAAAACAACTTATGTATATTAAACACGGACTCAATGGGTTTAGAAAACAAAATTGAACAAAAGTGATTGTCAGAAAGGAGAGCAAGAAAACTGAATAACAGAACACCACAGTTGCAGCTGACACAGGCGTGGCTAATTTGCATATGCAAATCAGGATGAGGAGATTTGTCATTTAGGAAATTAACATTAAATAAATAAATACTAGAGCGGTTGCTAATTTGCATATGCATTTTAGACCATAACCAGATACATGCCAAATTCTTTTAGCTACTTATCAAGTCACTTGATAAACAAAGCGAATAAAAGAAAAGTCAGGAAAGTCTGTGTGCCTTTAAGTCTAATTACGACACATTTTCATAGTGATAATGTGAATAATCATATTAATAATAATTGCTTTCAGAAGAAAATGAACGATGGTTTCCATGGAAATGGTAACAGTGACTGTGTGAATTTACATAGGCACGTGTCCATAATCAGCTGTACAATCGCAATGTTCTGTTGGTAAAATATCGTCACTACCTCTGTGCTCTGCTCGGGAAAAGGCATCTTACATAGGTAGCATTTTTAGGCAGTGCAATAAAGGCAGTCCCATTTGGAAGGCGTGATAAGAACCACCCGTTTTTAAAAAAATATATCTATTATACTGTGATAATATTGTAAAATATAAACAATTCTCGCTACTGAATATAAAACTGAACATCGACACAGTCCTCGTGTTTGGGGTAAAACTGCAAATGTCTCCAAGTGTGGGCGAGTGTGTGTGTGCGTGTTTCTGGGGGCGCAAGGGGATAAACCTAACTCAGTGTGTTGGACTGATTGTGCTCACTTTGTGCACTTGTGCGTGGTTATTAGAACACAGCCGCTTCCTCCGCGGAGGAAGACTCTATACGAGACATTAATTTACACCCCCCCCGCCCAAAAAAAAAAAAATCAATCAACAAATCTCCCCTCGTTTTGTTTCTTGATAAACTAGATAAGAAGAAGAAAGAGACAAAGAAAGAAAAGAAAAAGGCTAAAAGAAAATGACAGGGATCACTCAGGAAATGGAGGGAACATGGGCATTTCGGTAAAGTCTTCGTTGCTGAAGTTGGCAGACGTATCCAGCATGGACAGAACATCCTGCGGGGGAAAAGAAGATATGTAGAACAGGCAGAGATAAATGCTTCCATGGAGAGCTGAAGTGAATGATATTAATGTCCCGGCTGAGCAGAGATTTGTTACCCATCTCAAACCTACTGATGCCCCCTGCTCCCTATCCTAGTGTCTTTGTGGCCTACTGATGCACCCAACTTACTATGACAGTGTCTGTGCCAGAACCCTATTCCCCACTGTAATGTCTTATGCCTTAACCTAATGCTGTCAAGCTGTACCCTATACCGTACAATCTCAGGCTACAATCCAATGACCTGTTTCAAGAAACGACGAGTGACATCATGTCTATCTGTACAGTCATGTTTACGTTATTTCAGATTTAATGACTGTATGTAGTATGCATGTGCCCATGTAATACTCACGGTAAACATCTCTGGTTGGCTGTTCTGTATATGAGGATGCGCGTCCACTGTATTTTGTGTGTGTGGTTGATTTTGCCACTGCTGCCACGCTGCTGCTGCCTCTGCTGGTCTAGAGGAGAACTGCGGCCCCGACTGGCTCATGTCACCTGTGGTGTGAGAATGAGAGAGTCTGTGTGTGTGTGTTTGAGACATACAGAAAAAAAAAAAAAAAAGAGTTTGTCATCTTTGAGCTCTTACCATATCCGTTTGTGGACTGGTGGTTGCGAGCGTTCATCTGTGAGTAATTAGTCGTGTTGGCTGCAATGCTAGCTGAAGCGCCACCCATTTGTCCAAAAGAGGAGGATGCTGACGAGGAAGGGGCGGAGCTAAAATTTCCCATGGGAAATTGGGGTGACTGACTCTTCCCTGCCTGTTGGTCACGGTCACACACACACACACACACACACACACACACACACACACACACACACACACGTAAGTGCTGTGCAGTGCTTTGCACCATATGCTAGTTAGCATGGTTACCATTCATCATGACCACTGTGGTATTTAAGGACTATTTAAGAGCTGCATAAATAAAGCCACTCGTCCCTTTCTGTTAATGACCTGTGCACTGAAGGGAGCACGTGGTTGTGCCCAGGCTGCAGGGGGCACAGGGTTTGCACTCTGATTCTGAACAGGGCTGCTGCTGTTCACAGGGAGACCAGAGGGGGCGCTCTGACGCGACATGTGTGACAACATCTGGGTTGCCGTAGGCACTTGCCTGGAAAACACAACATGAACATTCAACGCTAATCCATGCAGACATTATTTGTTTATGCTAACGTTCACATACTACTTGTGTGTGTGTGTGGTACCTGAAGGACTCGGTGCGTGTGTTAGCGCTGAACGCGGCAGAAGGAGTATAAACCTGCTGTCCAGTAGGGGGTGCCGCGGAGGACAGAACCTTAGAATGATCTGAAAAAGTATTTGGAGAAAAAAAAAATTCTGGACTATAGAAAACTGTTTCTCCATTTCCATGTAGTATTTACGCTCTGCTGCCCATCTTTGTATGCACCCCGACTGTTTGCTGTGTGTGAGTGTGTGAGTGAGATCAGTCTTACTAGGATCTGGTCCTACTGGCTGCACTGGAACCTGGGAGATGGAACGAGAGACAGGGTGAATACTACATCCATCCAACTATCCGACCATTCATCCATCCATCAGATCTCTGCTTTCTATCATTTTAATCAACACTTATTCCTTTTCAGTAATGGAGAACGTCAGGATACTTTGAATAACTGCTGAAACAATCTTATCTATCCATCTTTCCATCCATCCAACGTTCCACTCAATCACCCATCATTCATTCCAGCAATAACCTTTCTGTCCATCCAGTAGTTCTTCTATCCATCTTTCCACCAAATCATCCATTCATCATTCCATCCATAAATTTTCTATCCATCCAACATACACGTCCCACTTATTCTATCGTCCATCTTAGTGCACGTTTACCTGAGGCAGAGCCACCTGTCCTGCCTCGTAGATTTCCTCTCTCCCTCCTCCTCCGTCCAATTCAGCCTGCTGCTGCTGCTGGAGCTGCCTACAACATAGAGAAAGAACCGAGAGAAAGGAACAGTCAGAACACGCACGCCCTTTTCAATGTTGTCCGCCCGCCACCAACAACCAACAAACCCATCACCCAGCAAACAGCTTCCCGTAACCCTGGACACCGCCTCCGGTAACCACGGACACCCAACATCTACCTGGTGCAGTCATGCTGATTAGAGCTACGCGACACACATAGAGAACGAGCAAGAGAAAGAGTGAAAAAGAGAAGGACTGATGTAGAGGGCAGTCCTTTTTGGGACTTTTTGTGGGGGGGGGTTGTAGCGGGGTTATCGGGTCTCACCTGGCGTGTTTGATCTGCCCTGGGCTGGAGGCTGGGGGGCGGCTGGGGCTGTTCTGCCCCAGAGAGGGGGATAACACCCCTCTGGGGGAGGACATGGGGGGGAGAGCGTCCTGATTCGGAGCTTTACTGTCGAAAAGGGACGGAGGGATTAGCGGAGAAGTGCATATCCGAGGTCAGAGTGGATTCACACCTATTTACACCATCACTGTCCACTTATCCAACGACTCATCAACCTATTACCTCTCCTGCACAACTTTCTTTCGTTCCGGTTATCCGTCCATCCATCCTTCAAACTTCCTATCTGTAAAAAAAAACCTGCATGTATTGTCTGTGTGTTGTGTGTGTTGTGTGCGCACGCTCACTTGACGTTAGTGTTGGTGCAGATGATGTACTCGATCTCCTCCGAGAACGGATTCTGGAAGGTGAACGAGCTCGTCCGCATCAGGATCCACTCGCCTGATTTGGTGCAGAAGCGAAACATCACGGACATGACCTGACCCCGGAGCTTTACCACCTGGGTCAAGGGGGCAAAGGTCAGACCATTGCAACTCGCGCGCGCGCACACACAAACACACACACACACACAATTCAACCCTCATCCTTGACGACAATCAAATTTCAGGGAGTTTATACTACATGCATACTAAATGTGCAGATATTTGATTTGATGATGCCTCATTGGCGCACACATACACACACACACACACCTGCTGGAGGCTGTCCCTCAGGAGTCCCTGGTCCTCAGGATGAGCCAATTCTAGAAAGTTCTTTCCCAGAAGTTCCTACACGCAACATAATATGGACTATAAATACACACACGCGCACACACACACACACACACACACGTTCATCAAGAAAACGGTGTTTATTTCAGCTCTACCTGAGGCTGGTAGCCCACCGTAGCCACGCAGCGATGATCCACAAACGTGAACGTCCCCTGGCAGTTGTGCCGAGAGATGAACTCCACCGGCACCGTGATGGTGCTCATGCTGGTGTCGCTGGGGCAACATGTCACCTAGACGACAGACATGCGGTTAAAGGGGGCGAGGTGAACGAGTTATAGAATCCAGCAATCTCACACACACATATACACACACACACCTGCAGCCTTCCAATGGCGACTAGACAGTACCGGTTGCCCTGTCCGCTCTCGCACTCGTCTTCAGACAAAGAAACGCCTGAGAAAGAATATTCACGGAACAATTACTGATAAGAGTGAGCACTAAGACCCTGGGGATTGGCGCATTCTGGACAAGCTGGTCTGTGCAGACAATAGTGGAACTTCCCTGTTGCGCGTGTGTGTGTGTGTGTGTGTGTGTGTGTTACCTGCAGGAGGCCAGGATCGGATGTAGCCCGTGCAATGCACCACCACGTACTGAGGCTCTCCTTCTTTAACAGGACCCAACCCGCTCCTGATATACAAACACAAACACGGCGTATGTGAGTTTGTGTATGAATATGAAAGAATAAATTTGTTGTTTTTTTTCCAAAAAGGGGGACCGTGAGGGGTATGACCTGTTTCTGCTCTTCAGAATGCTGAGTCTGTCCATGGATATGGGCTCCACAGGACATGAACCACACCTGAAGGACAATCACACAACCATTAACAAAACTCAACATGAGAAGCGGGGTGGGGGGATTCCTCCAAAAGGTACATTCTGATACTCTAACTGAAGCAAGCTCGGACCCTTCAGCCACCAGGAAAAGAACGAGGAGATCGGTCTGATCCTGGAATTGCTTAAAAGATGGGAGTAGAAGCAAAAAAACAACAAAACAAAAACAAAGCGCAGTTTGGTACAGTAAGCTTGAGCTAAGCTCACCTCATCCTGCAGATGAAGGAGCGACGCGCCCCCATGCTCATTCTCACAGACGTCTGGCTTCCCTCCTTCTTCACTGTGCCTGTCTTCAGATCCAGCATGCGGCCTGAGGGAGGGAGGGAGGCAGAGAGAGAGAGAGAGAGAGAGAGAGAGAGCGAGCGCGGAAGAGTGAGTGATGGAGCGAGAGAGAGAGCGAGAGAGAGGGCGGGAGAGTGGAAGAGTGAGTGAGAGAGAGGGACAGTGGAAGAGTGAGTGAGAGAGAGAGACAGTGAGAAATACACATCTCACCGCTGTTGTTGTTGTTGTTCTCAGAAGTGGACAGCTGTTCTCTCAGTTTGTCCTTGTCATCGGGGTGGAGCTGATCATACACAGACAAGCCGAGCCAATCGGACTGAGCCTGGTTCAACACCGGCGTGACCGAGTCAGAGACGTAAACCACACGCCCGCTCTCGCACGACACCACGAACAGGAACCCGTCCGCTGCCTCCAGTATCAGGTGCTTCAACTCCTGCAGCGGTGGAACACAGACAGAGCGAGGTCAGTAGTGACTCAGGGTTTACACAGCCATCGCTTCACATCATTAATGCTGACTTCATCTTCATCATCATCCTCATCATAATCATCCCAGACCCATTAACTACATCACATACCCCCATCTGGCCTTCTGGGGCAAATAGAGAAACCAAGCACCTCTCAGTGCAGGACAAAAAGTCCAGGGGGTGGAGCCAGACCTGATCCAGCTCCTCCTACCTGGGCAGACTCAAGCAAGAAGTGTGTTTTAGGCTGGATGAGTGTGTTCTCTCTCTCGCAATCTCTCTCTCTCTCTCTCTCTCTCACACACACAATCTCTTTCTCTCTCGCAATCTCTCTCTCTGACTGTGTTCCAAACCACACACTAAAGGCTGTTCAATAAAGCCTATTTGAAACCATATTTAGTATTTACAATAACAGGAGGTTTTGGATGCAGTCCTTCTCTTTGGCATAAAATAGATAGGTGTGTGTGTGTGTGGTGTGAGTGAGACCTGATCAGTGAGGAAGGACGGCTTGTATGTGCCGTCTGTGCTTGTGTTGCCGCTGCCCTTCAGAGTCTTCATATGGGACACAGCCATGCGCAGAATGGTGAGCTTGTCCGGTTTCCGTGCCAACGCGTTGCACGTGGGCACCATCTCCGACAGCTCCGTGATGTAGGCGGTCATCTTGTTGCGCCTGCGTCGCTCGATCTCACTGTGATTCTCCCTGGGGTCAAAGGTCACGATGAAGACAAGCGAGATGTGAAATATGAGAGAGAGAGAGAGAGAGAGAGAGAGAGAGAGAGAGATGGTACAATGAGATCGAGTAAAAAAATGTTTAAAAAAAAAAAAAAGGACTGAGAGGAGAAACGAAAGAGAATAAAGAAAAACGTGTGAAAAGTGAAGAAAGAGAAAGATGTCTGATCATTCCAAACGAGAAGACGAGTTCATCTTAAACCAATGGACAGGAGTGTGTGAGTGACAGAACAAGTGAGGGAAGAAAAGATCTCTTCAGAGCGCCTGAGAAGCAGAAACAGAGAGAGAGAGACAGACAGACAGACAGAGAGACAGAGAGAAGAAGGGAAGGAGGGGGAAAAAGGAAGAGAGGTGAAGTGCTCAAACGAAAAGGCTTCAGAGAGCGGACATGCATTTTACAGTGGGATTTCTGTTGGACAGTGTCTTATCTCAGACAGACAGACAGGTCAGTAGACAGAGCTGGAATGACAGACAGAGAGACAGGTGGGTGGACAGAGCTGGACAAAGAGACAGCCAGGTAGTTAGACAGAGCTGGATAGACAGTTTGCTGAATGACAGACACACAGACACTGATGAAGAGAGACAGACAGCTGGGTGGACAAAACTAAACAGAGGCAGACAGACAGACATATCAATCAAATGACAGCAAAAACGAAAGACAGACAGCTACAGAGACAGACTAGTGGACAGGGAGAAAAGTGAACAATCCAACAGAGACAGCGAGACAGACAGACACCTTCACCTCTCCCTCCCCTCAGTACCTTGCGAATCGCTCCTTGTCGTTCGAGTTGCCCGAGTCATCGTCACACCTGAAGTGAGAACAGAAATAAAAGACAGATGCAAGCTTAGTTTGTTTCAAGGGAAAAAGAGAGAGAGAGCTAGAAAACACACAGGAATGAATGTAAATGAGACGTGCGCTCACCTGAAGAGCTTCCCTCCATCATCATCATCAAAGTCGGAGCTGAAGAAGGAGAAACAGAGAGGAGGAAACCATCTCGGTAAATTACGTTTTATTTATTTTAATTCCTACAACGACTACGAGGAATATTTTCACGTAGATTCTGTACAGCGAATAAAGAGGCTCTGTAGAAACCGCACTCACCTGGCGGCTCGTTTGTTACTGCCTTTCGGCACAACGGCTCCGGCGCTGGCGTGAGATCCGGCTGACACGGACATCCCCAGAGGAGACACGTCGGGCATGTCTGACAAAACAAACCCACAGCGCATGTCGGCATGTCTTAAAATACACAGGAAAAACAAACCCGACGCCTCCTTGCGTTCGACTCCGCCCTCACACCGAGCTGCACCAGCTGTTATTAAAGACGCACAGCAGGCCAAGACCCGGACTATTTTTAAACGTTTGTTACCATACGGCTCGTCTAAGGCCGAATCCCAAATGCTGCTTTGACAGAAGAGTTCTCGTTAAAACTAAGATCCTTATGGTCATTGCCATTCCCCCATCAGCCTCGCTTTCCTTCTTGTCACGTTATCATAACGCTGGACACTCCTTCCACAACATGCAGCTTAAAAACGCTCACAATCATTGATTACGGTGACGTTTGCATTGAAGACGTTCATTTAAAGGTTGATGGAAGGAGTCTGCCGTGTCAGTGTTTTCTAAAGCTCTACCTACGTTTTCTCATTCTAAGAGTCTGCGTGCTTCGTTTTCTCTGGAACGATACGATCTGCATTGTTGTTTTTTTGTCTTATTAACAGAAAGAGAGAGAGAGATTGTGTTTCCCCACAATATTAAATGTCGCTATAAACAGATAAAAGTATGATGTGTCGTTCTCTAAATAAATAAAAATAAATCTTGCTTGTTATTGAAAACTCTCTCAAGACCCAGGCAGTTAAAAAAAAATCATATAAAACCTCATTAGATGCTAAAATGTAATTGGATAAGAATGATTAATAGGAATACCGTAATACCGCGATATTAATTCTGAATTTAGTTATCGCGATGCTAGCAACATCCGGGACATTAACTCTACCTAACGTTAGCTTCTGAGCTAAATATAATCTACGTATTAATAATAATAATAACAATAATAATAATAAGAAGAAGAAATAAAACGAATTACTTCGAATACTTATGCTAAAAGGAAATTAAACTTTACGAAGTGGCTCAGTTCATTAACAGTTAATAATTAATAATAAATAATTAATAAACGTATAAACCGCGGATAAGTTTGAAAACACAAATTGGTTTATTTAACCAACATTAACGCGGTTTAAGGTCATTAGATGGCAATCCTGCTACCGCTCAACATTTAAACTTAATATTTAAATTCTGATATGAAAATCTATATTTTTTGTGACATTTGTCGCAAAACTTTTCCCTCTCTTCTACCTTAGCATTAGCTTAGCTGGGCCTGGTAGCATGGCTAGCTAACCGAACAAGCACTTGCTAGTTTTGACAGCGAAGTTTTAACCTCAGAGCAATTAATAAATTAAACACAAGACAAAAATACAATAAATGTGTATAAAAAATTAAACAGCAAAAAAAGTCTCACTAATTAAACACGTATTAACTAGCCACATGCTAACTCTTAACTTTCCCTTTCAACACTTTCTAGCTAGTTTTAAAACAAAAACAATATGACAATAACAACATTATTAAAGGACGAACCCTGACTCCTTCTTATAATAAATTTAATCAATTTATGACTTATAATAATTATTACGTGCTGGATGAGATACCTGGATTGGAAGACGCCATATCCGACTGGAAGTGAAGGTTAGCTAGCTTTGCTAACACATAAACAAAACAAACTAGGTTTACAAAAAAATTAAAAAGCAATCGCTCCAGCTGGCTTATGTCCCTTTTTAATTTTTTTTTAAAAATATATAGACAGATATAATATCACAAATTGAAGTAAATCATTTTTTTTTGACGAAACAGTTATTAGCCGGAAGAATAGTTTTCTCCTTGTGTTTTCCCGTTTAAACCCCCCTCCATGTTGATCTAAGATGGCGCTCTGCTTCCAGGAAAACACGCAAACGCAAACAAACACACACACACACACACACACACACCTCAAACCACACCACAGTTACCTCAGGTTAATTTGTATGTGGAGGATTTCCGCATTTACGACATATTAAAGGGCAAATCCACCCTCAAACCCATTAAACATGTCTAGATTGCAATATTTCTGATGTTTTTAGTGATTATGGTGCTAATCTGTTGGTTAGTGCTGTGTTTCTGTTTTTCCTGTGTGAAGTTTCACCATGTGTCCCACACTGACGTCACAGGGCGATCGACAGTGCCCGTTATTGCTAGCTCTTTGTTTTTTTTGTCCGAAACCAGTCACAGAAACAGAGCTTGGACCCTGCCTTCAATATAAATGGTTATTGAGAACCTATTTAAAACCTGTCAAACTTCATAAAATGTCCGCTAACGTTCCAGATGCGTGTTCTAAATGCTTGGACAATAAAGGTACATTAAATATCACTGCCTCTGGAAGTGTCCAAAAATACAAAACTTATGGAAGGAGGTTATAAAATGTATGTCAGACATGTTTAACATTAAAATCACATTGAATGTGAAACGTTGTATTCTTGGAATATATCCAATGGAGTTTATACAAACATTAAGACAGGTTAAAATTGTAGACTTTGGTCTCATTAGAGCAAAAAGCATTGTGCTGGAAGAGTATGGATGCTCCAACCATGAAAATGTGGGTAGAGTAGATATCAAACTGTATCAGACTGGAAAGGTTAACGTGTATTGCTAAAGGCAAGCAGGAAGACTTTGATCAGCTATGGGAGCCATCCATAAATATCATGTAAAATGGAAATGTAGACCTTACTGAAAAAGACATTTGTAAAGACTGTTTGTAACAAATCCACCCATCTTCTATACCGCTTATCCTTTTCAGGGTCGCAGGGAAACCTGGAGTCTATCCCAGGGGAGCATGGCAGGGTACACCCTGGACAGGGTGCCAATCCATCAACAACATACACATACACACAACCATTCATACACTACGGACACTTTGGACATGCCAATCAGCCTACCATGCATGTCCATGTCTTTGGACTGGGGGAGGAAACCAGAGTACCCAGAGGAAACCCCCGCAGCACGGGGAGAACATGCAAACACACACAGGGCCACGGTGGGAATCGAACCCCTAACCCTGGTGTGAGGCGAACGTGCTGACCACTAAGCCACTGTGCGTGTAAATTGAATATGTGTATGTGAAAAGGGTGTATGCTTGTGTACTTGTAGTTGATGTGGAGTTATAAAACAAGAAAAGGACAATAAACATATTGGGGGTGAAAAAAAAAGAATTTGGACCCGGCCCTGGCTGATTTACTCATCGTCTTTAATGACACAGAAAGCGTAGTACATATACACACGCATAAATATTGATAAAGAATGGTAAATTTCAATTGTAACAGGTTACGGATAAAATCAAAACATCTATTACGTAGGTTCGAGTGACATAAGAACTACAAGATGTCTAGTCTACCAGATAATATGAGAAGAACAGAGAGAGAGAGAGAGAGAGAGAGAGAGAGAGAAAGAGAGAGAGAGGACGAAAGGCAGGGTGATTAGGAATGCTCAAAACAACACACAACAAGAACACAAAACAATTCGGTTCCGGTACATATTGACTTCAGAATTGAGACACAGAGATCATGCCTGAAACTCATCAATGGGTTTCGCTGTTGCATCCTAAAAACAAAACAGTGACAGCTTTTTCTCCTTCCTCCTCGCTCACTGTTTTCCAGCGACGTTCAGCATCATATTGAATGAGAACATCAAGCGTTCCTTTCATAATTACGAGATTCCGACTCGTAAACACTTGTACAGTACAGTTTAATGTCATTTTGCCGTTGTCAACATCAACACCAAATTGTTGTTGTTTTTTTGCACAACAAATTACTGACGTAATAAGAACTTTAACATGTTATGTGTATATTCCATCCTGGCTGTAACATAACAAGGTACAACTCATGAGCCAAGATTAGTCATAGCATCTGTAAAATCAGTCAGTGTGGTAGAAACGATCAAAAAGGTTATACAGTTAAACAAAAATTAGTGTACAAATTTCCTATTATAATAAACAAAAAACAAACAAATGTATCCGTAAATTAGTTTTATTTAGTTACATAATCTAAACTATGCTTTACAGTTAATATGATTTTGTTCATGGATGTCATATAGGGCAAAACAGGCATACATATAGGTCTAGAAACACTTTTTAAATATTACAAACTGCTCCTTTAACACCAGTGATGGTGGTTAAGTTTGATTTTTTTATTATTTTTTTTTAAATGTATGAATACTTTTGATATTTTTATTTTAAAGTGCATTTTTTGTTCAGGAAACTCCTCGAGCAGAATCTATGGTGGCCCTTAGACTAGAGCAGGGGTTCATAAACTTTTCCATGGCAAGGCCCCCCAAATGGCATTAACATTTGACTGAGGCCCCCCTTTTGCAAGAGGTCTTTAAAACACATTAAAAATACAGGGGAATACAGGGGAATATATCCTGCTTTTTTATTAATAATTACGCCTTACGTCTTTACATTACATTCGGAATTGATTTTGTGTGTGTGTGTGTGTGTGTGTGTCTGTGTTTGTCTGAGAGTGAGAATCATGTATTTTATTTATTTTTCACCAAATTGTTGAAGCCCCCGGGCGCCCCCTGGCGGCCCCCACTTTGAAAACCACTGGACTGGAGGATCTATAAAATGACTGACAAGAGGCCTATCCAAAACACAAACACGGGCCGGAAGTCCGTTTTCCAGGCGGGTTTTCTCAGCAAATTAAATACACTTTTGCTAAGGCCACGGTTTAAAAAATATTGTTTTTAGCATGTTCTATAAATCTTCCGGGTTATTTGTACAAGTAAAGAATAAAACTCTTCGACTACCGCACCTTTAAGGCGCCTACATCAAACGCTATTTACTGTTAAAAAAAAAAAAAAAAAAATCTCTGAACACAAGTTCTCGAGCGTTTCTGAATCATATGACTAAACCAAAGCGCCGCCGCCGTGTTTTAGAGTTTTCCTATTGGTTAAATATTCGCTCGCGCGCCCCCTTGGGAGGCATTTGATTGGACACCACGTGAATGGCGTATGCGCTTCCTGTTCCTCTCGGGAGAAAATAAAAAACTTTGGCGTTTCGATGGATTAGGTGTTGTTATCGTTGTTTCCTGGATAAAAAACAAAATGACACGAATACTGCGCGGTTTATTTCAAACTCTCCTCCTCCTCGGGTTTGTTTCGGGAATTCGCCACTTCCGGACTTTGGATCATTTACGGGCGAAAGCCAGCGACGAAACGCAAAGCAGAGCCGTGCGCGAGCTACTGGGGAGACTGTTAGGGGAAACCTCGCGAGATTTCGTCGTGTCCGTGAACAGTTCGCTGTCCACTCGTGGTCTGGACGTGTGCGAGCTCCGTTCAGGGAGAAACGGCAAGGTTGTGGCGGTGGGAAGTAGCGGCGTGGCAGCAGCCGCCGGCGTTTATAACTACCTGAAGTACTACTGCAACTGCCATGTGTCCTGGTCTGGTGATCAGTTGCGCGTGCCCCGACCTTTACCCCACATCACGGGCGTTCTGCGAATCAGCACGCAGCACAGGTGAGCAGTGAGGTCATCATGGTGTCATCCGTCCATCCATCAGTATCAAGTGAAATCACACCGTACACTACATTCATTCATCCATCCATCCATCCATCCATCCATCTTAAGTAAGAGTGGCTCAGGGTCAGTGGTGGATCCTGGGTGTGAGGCTGGAATGCACTCTGGATGCAGAAGGAGTAGATTATGCCCAGATGTTGTTGGGCTGATTTGATCCCTCTCCTACCCTTTGAGGAGCCCTGGCTTTTTATCTTGTCAGTCTGGTGTTTTGCCAAGTATGACCATGAATGACATGTTACTGTATAAACCTGTTCAGTTAACAACAGTAGTGACATGGCTGAAGTTAAATGAAACTTGACGTCTAGTCGCAGACCCTGTCTTTTTGATGCCTAATCTCTTTTTCCCTACATTCCTGCCTATCCAGATTCAGGTACTACCAGAATGTGTGCACTCAGAGCTACTCGACCGTGTGGTGGGACTGGCCACGATGGCAGCGAGAGATCGACTGGATGGCACTGAATGGCATCAATCTGCCCCTGGCATTCACCGGGCAGGAGGCGCTGTGGCAGGAGGTAATCTAATGATTACAACTACCGCTGTTGTTTAGCTGAAAACACATCATACATTAATCTGTTATTATAGGTTAATATATACAGCTAGCATACAGGTCACATTGACATTGTAGGTGTATTATTGCTGACTGAAGGTCATGGTCCGAATCCGACGGATATGCACGGTATGTTTAGCACTCATGCCAGGTGTGTAAAGGTGTGACGAGTGTAATGACCACAGCAGTAATGAGAACAATAATGATGACGGCAATAACGAGATAAAATAACAGCAGTGACGACAGTAGTGAGAACAGCACCTATTATAACAACAGCCTTAAAGGTGGCAGGAATAACGACAACAGTAACAACCACAAAAATAACGACAATGACAACAATAAACATGCCAGTAACAAGGACGATAACAATAACAGTAATAACAATCATGATGGTGACACTAACAACCACAACATAATAAAACAACAGCAATAAAAAAAATGATAACAATAATGACACCCACCCACCCACAGTGGTGACAACAATAATGACACCCACCCACCCACCCTGGTGACAACAATAATGACACCCACCCACCCACCCTGGTGACAACAATAATGACACCCACCCATCCACCCTGGTGACAACAATAATGACACCCACCCTGGTGACAACAATAATGACACCCACCCTGGTGACAACAATAATGACACCCACCCTGGTGACAACAATAATGACACCCACCCTGGTGACAACAATAATGACACCCATCCTGGTGACAACAATAATGACACCCACCCACCCACATTGGTGACAACAATAATGACACTCACCCACCCACCCATCCACCCTGGTGACAACAATAATGACACCCACCCACCCAGGTGACAACAATAATGACACCCACCCACCCACCCACCCAGGTGACAACAATAATGACACCCACCCACCCTGGTGACAACAATAATGACACCCACCCACCCTGGTGACAACAATAATGACACCCACCCACCCACCCACAGTGGTGACAACAATAATGACACCCACCCACCCACAGTGGTGACAACAATGACACCCACCCACCCACATTGGTGACAACAATAATGACACCCACCCACCCACAGTGGTGACAACAACAATGACACCCACCCACATTGGTGACAACAATAATGACACCCACCCACCCACAGTGGTGACAACAACAATGACACCCACCCACATTGGTGACAACAAAAATGACACCCTCAGTGGTGACAACAATAATGCCTAGTCACAACAATAATAATGTCAACAGTAATGACTCCAATGGCGACTGGCAATAATAATGACATCTCTAATGACAACAACTAAGGCAACAGCAATAAAGACAGCAATAGCAAACACTAATATTTCTACATACTTGATGATCATTTGTATGTTTATATTTTTCTATTTAATATTTCAGTACTTTTGTCTGAATTGTGTTTACACCTGCACACCAAGAAACAGTACTCCAGTCATTTTAAGTACAGAATTACAGAATGATCAAATTCTGGTTAGTGATACAATTATTGGTCACAGTCTTTCACAGTCTACATGTCTGTTTTTCTGTCTCACTCTCGTTCCCTCATTCCCTCTCTCGGATGTAGGTTTACAAGTCTCTGGGTCTAAATCAGACGGAGATCGATGACTTCTTTACGGGTCCAGCATTCCTTGCGTGGAATCGGATGGGGAATCTTTTTGGGTGGGGAGGCCCGCTGCCTCAGTCCTGGCACACCAAACAGCTCTCTCTGCAGGTGTGTGTGTGTGTGTGTGTGTGTGTGTGTTTTTTAACTTAGTCCATTTACAATCTGTTACAGTAAAAAAATTAAGTGAAGAGAAAAATCAAGCTGGAGAGTCACTCAAATTGTGAACTTGGATGACTTTCTTCCCTGCAGGTTAAAATCTTGGAGCAGATGAGATCATTGGGAATGATTCCTGTTCTGCCCGCTTTCTCAGGGATCGTGCCTCGTGGAATCATGCGGTAATACATCGCCGATTCATCTGCACAAGATTGCAAAAAAGTATCTTTGATGAATTCTTAAAGCTTTTTTATTAGTATAGAAATTGAAAACAATTGACATTACAAAAGTTCTATTTCCCATTAAAACAAACAGAGGGGATGCAAACTTTTGCACTGATTTTCCGAGTCCCGTTTCTTCCTTAGCTTGTTTCCCAAAGCCAATGTGACCAAGCTGGTGCCGTGGAGCCATTTTAACTGCACATATTCCTGTGCGTACGTGCTGGACCCACGTGACCCACTGTTCCTGCGTGTCGGCTCTCTGTTCCTGTCGCAGGTGCTTAAAGAGTTCGGGACGGACCACATCTACAACACAGACACCTTTAACGAAATGACACCTGCCTCCTCTGACCCAGCCTATCTGACCTCGATTAGTAGCGCAGTGTTCACCACGATGATCACAGGTATCCTCAAGCCTCCAAAAATTTTTAATTCGCGTTTTCTTTTATCCAGTTTCATGACTTGCAAATTAAGGAAGCGTTTATTTGCAGCCAGGATGATCGACAAGTTGAAAAAGTGATTCGTGTTGCTCGGCCTCCGTGCTAGCATCCACAAGTTCTGCATTAAATGCTTTAGCTCCCTAAAATGAAGTTCAAGTTTTGTTAGAAAGACCATAACGTTATTAATGCATGTCCCAAAACTCTCCGAACCAGTATTTATCCTTAACTTAAAGCTGTAGTGCGTGGTATTTTCAGTATCCGGTAATAACGAATTACTGCAGATAATAGACAGTCAGCGCTGTGTCAGGTTGGAATTTGAATGAAATTTGCATGCTTACATCATACGCCAGCTCAGATACTTCAACTTCAGGCAAGAAAGAAGTCTGACTACTCTGTGACAGACTGGAGCCAGGAGCCAATAAGAAAAGAGAAAGAGAAAGTCAGAGAGAAAAACAGTTCATTCAGCATATTTAAAGAGTTCACTATACTGTGATTCTGTAATAAATGCAAATTGGGTTCAGGTTCGATAGCGTTTTAGCATTTTTTAATGAACAGGTAAGACTTTTATATATTTATTTGTTCTCTAATTTGGCAATCAAACAGTTTGTCCTCAGTGTACTGTATCTTTGTCCTGAATTTATATCTTTACCCAGTTGTAATTATTATTTTTTAAAATTAAATAATTTAATTATTAAATAATTATTACATAATTTTTAATAAATTAATTTAAAAAATTTTAGCCACTAACAGGAGGTGTTGATGTATTTCTCTGGATTTTTTAACCTCAAACTCGGTTAAGGAAACACTCATACATGACTAATTCGGGCGTCTATTCGCCATCTGTGTGTATATTTTTCACTTACCTGTGTCAGTTTTATCCTGACATTTCTGACAGGCTGAACTTAAAAAAGAGAGAACACAGATGAAGTAATAACACACACATTGGCTGTGACTAGACATGACCGAGTCACACAGATGTTGCGCAAGAGCGGATTTTCCCATAATGCTTTTGATGAAACGGGAGCGAAAAATTATATTCCGAGGTGTGAATTCTAAACTCATGTCATGTCCCGAACATGTACTACTCTACTAAACAGTTTGTCAGGCCTACTAGTATATTTAGGCATACTATGTAGCGCACATAATGCTGTTTGAGAAGCAGCCTTGAATTCTGTCAATGTGTAGTGACAGCATTCGTAGCCCTGAGATTAATCATTGTGGTGGACATGGACAAGGTGCAGCAAAACCCGTGTTACAAAATGTTGTTCTGCATTTAAACATACTGTTTTGGTCTACCGTAATACTTCTCTGGGTCTGCATTTGGACTGTAGTCCTGCATTCAATGACCCCTGGTCAAGACTGCTTAACTGAAATGGTGAAATAAATACAGATTTTTGATAAATGTTGGAATTAAATTATTTTGAAATTGGTAGTCCACTCCAATATTGTCTTGCTTTCTCACAGTGGACCCACAGGCCATTTGGCTGATGCAGGGCTGGTTATTCATCAGCAGCCCCGAGTTCTGGAAACCTCCACAGATCCAGGCACTCCTCTACGGCGTACCACGGGGACGTATGATCGTCCTAGACCTCTTTGCCGAGTCCATGCCTGCTTTTAACTTCACCCAGTCCTTCTATGGCCAGCCCTTTATCTGGTGCATGCTTCACAACTTCGGCGGCAACAGTGGCCTGTTTGGTGCGGTGGAGCGCGTTAACTCTGGTCCTTTCGAAGCTCAGAAGTTCCCTGGTTCCACTCTTGTGGGCTTGGGCATTGTGCCCGAGGGCATCGAGCAAAACCCAGCCATCTACGAGCTGATGGCTGAGCTGGCATGGCGCGAAGAAGCAGTCAATTTGACCAAGTGGGCAACGCTGTACGCCTGGCGCCGCTATGGCACCACTAACGAGAGCCTGGCACTTGCCTGGCGCCTGCTGTTTGGGAGTGTGTACAATTGTACCATTCCTGGGTACAAGAACCACAACCGGAGTCCTCTGGTTCACCGACCATCTCTGAAGATGCAGACTGACATTTGGTACAGTCCGGGAGACGTCTACGAGGCCTGGAAGCTGCTGTTGGGAGCGGCACCTTCGCTGATTTCTGTCGATACGTTCCGTTATGATCTGGTGGACGTGACGCGTCAGGCTGTTCAGCTCCTGACAACGCAGTTATACGAGGAAATACGAGATGCATTCCTGGTAAGACAGAAATTCAGTTTACTGGTGCTTTAATGTATGACTTGGTTGGAATCGATGTTTGGTAACTACTTTAGTGATGGAAATAAATTGACAAGCTATATGGTAATGAGGAAAAATCGATGGTAATTATTTTCATGTTTTACCAAACAATTTTAACCAACTAATTTAACCCCCTAAAATTAGGCCCAGAAGCTTCCAGAACTCCTGACTGCTGGAGGTGTGTTAGTTTACGGTCTCTTACCTGACCTGGACCACCTTCTTTCCAGTGACACACACTTCCTGTTGGGGACATGGCTTGAGCAAGCACGTTCACTGGGAATGGATGAGCAGGAGGCGGAGCTGTACGAGCTGAACGCCCGGAACCAGATCACACTGTGGGGACCCGACGGCAACATCCTCGACTATGCTAGCAAAGAGTGGGCGGGGTTAATGGAGGATTACTACACGCAGCGCTGGACGTTCTTCATCAGCACTCTCATGGACTGTTTGAACCGTGGCCAACCTTTCAATCAGGCTGTTTTCAACAAGGCTGTGTTCCAAATCGAGAAAGGCTTCGTCTTCAACCGGAAGAGGTACCCCTCCAAACCGAGTGGGGATACGTACAACATTGCTTGGAGGATATTTCTCAGATACTACCCACATGTTCTGAAGCGGTTAAAACGTAAAACACGTTAAATGTGCAGTAAAATTGTGCAATAGGATGGACAATATATGCAGTATTGTTTTAATGTAATATTACACAGATACTTTGTCTGCTATTTCCTGTCTTGTCACAGTAGGTAATTCTCCACAACGTGTGTGTGTTTTTCCAAGCCAGTGTTTAATTTCTTCAGTTTCAGGTCAAATTTTAGACGTGTTAAATATTTTGCTGTTGCTATTCTGTTATGATAGTGCTCATGTACAGTAATGAATAAGTCCTAATATGTGATGCAATTGTACATTCAAGGACAGTACAAAAGAAGAATGCACACATAACTGTCTCTATCATTATGGATGTTCTCACTGTGATGGCCAACAGGCATAAGGATACCGCCTTATTTGGCCGATTGGCTCCTGGGACCCACCTCCTCACACACTTTAAAGTGTTTAGTTTAGTGGTTGCACAACTTGGCCACTCAGCTGGGATTCAGGAACTGGAGCTATGCCACAGTGAAAGGATTTAGTACAAGGTATATTTAGTCTGCTTTCCACCAATCAACTAGTCAAAGTCCATCAACGACAACTACTAAATGCATTAGTTGACTAATCTATGCACTCAGCCATACGGTGAACTTGGAACTGCTCCCTAATACCAAAGCAGAGCACACAATTCATTGGCATGGAGCTAGATTTATTTAGAATGCTAGCCACCTTCTCATCCAAACGTATGGCAGAAATCATTATGTTTCCCAATCAGATTTGGGTGGGTTGTTAGGTGGGGTACCAGCTCCTGCTGAGGATGCTAGGATTGTTAAGTCCTCTTGACCCTGTTAACCCTGAGTAAATTTCAGAAACGATACCAGATGGAGTCTTGGCGAGAGGGGCATGAGCTCTAATCAGACTGCAGCCTGCAAGATCCTGAAGCTTGTGGACAGGAAAGTGTACAAAAGAGAACAGACACTGCATCTCATGGCCAGAGCTTCTGAGAATGAGACTATAATTTGGTAAAGATGTTTACAATACCACATTTAGTGACCGGTTAGAAAGCTGATTTATTTCAGTATTGTTACCTTTTGCAGTACCTTACTCAATTAACCGATGTACTGCTTAACTGAAACATTAAACTGTAATTATGGGAGCTTGGTGTTTGTCTGAAATTTTATATAAAGAGGCTAGCGATGAAAAACTATTTTTGCACCACGATTAATAAAATCCAATCTTTTCTTATTGAAAACGTCTGCCTTTACTGTGTCTCCTCAGCTCACAACTGTAATTACATTTATATTACATTTATGTGGAGTCACTGTGTATGTTATGACTAGAGGAAACTAAACCAAAGGAAAATTAATTAATGTGTTCGTTTCGTTTGGTCTCAAAAAGTTGACTATTTAGAATAATGTATATATTTTGTTTTTAGTCAGAAGTGGTGTTTGGGTTAAACTTCGAGGTCCATTTTCACCTCAGATGTCGAGCAGGAGAGAAAAGAAGCTAATGTTGCTAAAGGAGAGGAAAAAAAAAAAACCCCACCCTTGAAACTACATATTCATTGGTTGTAGTGCTCTGATGAACAGCCAATCAGCAGTCTGCAAAAGGGAGTCACGTGATTTGCAGACTGGCAGGTCAAATGGGTACGAGAGTGCATCCGAGGAAGAGTGCTGAGGATTGGGAGTGTAGTAATGATGTAGCGCGTTGTTAAATATTTATATAAAAATGATATTTTGAGAAGCTGGTCAGAGTGAGGCGAGTGTGTAAAACGGAAGACAGAGCAGTTTTTTGGTAAGTAGTTTTTTGTTGTTGTAGTGGCAGCAGATTAGCCTGTTAGCACTGTAGCGTTATAGTAGCGTCACAGGTTTTGGGCTGAATCCCAAATGGCGCCTACACGTTAGACGAGTTCACTAAGTAGGGTGTATAAAATCTGCAACCGTGTGTAGTGCACTATACATCTAGGAAGGAGCCAATTTTTACGGAAGTACGGAAGCCCTAAGCGGCCATGCGTTGTTCATGTTTTCTTTCTTGTTTTCACAGAAGAATTAAAGTCGAGATCACGAGAAAACAAGAAAGAAAACATTAATAATGCGTGGCCGCGTAGGGCTTCCGTACATTTGTGATTTAAGCTCTGATTTTGGTGACATTTTTCAAATGAACACTGCAGAGATTAAACCTTCTCCATACTGAAAGATCGAGTTTACTTTACAACTAAACTTGCAGTGTTTTAACCCGTGTGTGTCTGTCCATCTAACCAGCCGTCTGTCTAACTGCCTGTCTGTCTGTCTCTCTGTCCATCTGTCCATCTAACCAGCCGTCTGTCTAACTGCCTGCCTGTCTGTCTCTGTCCACCTAACCAGCCGTCTGTCTAACTGCCTGCCTGTCTCTCTCTGTCCACCTAACCAGCCGTCTGTCTAACTGCCTGCCTGTCTGTCTCTGTCCACCTAACCAGCCGTCTGTCTAACTGCCTGCCTGTCTGTCTCTGTCCACCTAACCAGCCGTCTGTCTAACTGCCTGCCTGTCTGTCTCTGTCCACCTAACCAGCCGTCTGTCTAACTGCCTGCCTGTCTCTCTCTGTCCACCTAACCAGCCGTCTGTCTAACTGCCTGCCTGTCTGTCTCTGTCCACCTAACCAGCCATCTGTCTAACTGCCTGCCTGTCTCTCTCTGTCCACCTAACCAGCCGTCTGTCTAACTGCCTGCCTGTCTGTCTCTCTGTCCATCTAACTTGCCTTCTGTCTAACTGTCTGCCTGTCTGTCCATCTCACCAGCCGTCTGCCAGTCTCTCCAACTGTCTGTCTGTGTGTCTCACTGTCCATATAACCAATTGTCTGTCTCTCTAACCAATGGTGTCGTTTATTGTAGCGTGCCTGGAGTGGGAGTGGACACCTGTCCATAATGTCAATGGTCAGCACCGGCGTGCTGGTCCTCACCTCCCCTCTCCACACCCTCCCCCTCCGCCTCGCTCCTGTCCTTAAATCCGCCGCGAAGCTGGTGGAGCACACCCTCTACGTTCATCTCCACCCCGGCCTCAACCTGGGAACAGGCTGCCCACCTCGGCCGGTCTTCATCCCTCCGTCCGTGGATCTCCCGGGCCTCATATCGCGCCTGTACAGCAATGCAGCGGACGTCTGCTCTCACCTGGACGTCCGGCTGCTCCTCGCCAACATCCATGCCCAGCAGGACGTGACCCTCGACCCTTTCCCCTCTCCTCAGACACTTTCTCAATCCCCACAGGTTGTCATGACAGATTTCCCCATAAAGGACTCGGGCCAGACGTCTCTAGTGGCTCGCTGCCTTCAGGTTTACGCCGGAAGCTGCTACGTGTGCGCGCCCAGTATTTCCTCCGTTGTCTTGTGGCCACAGTTAAAGGAAGCGATGGAAGAGCAGCAGGAAAACGTGAAGGAAAATGATTCAAGGCCCTTAGACATGTATGGAGACGTGGTGGTGGGCGGAACCTTCGATCGTCTGCACGGTGCTCACCGGACCCTCTTGAATATTTGCTGCTTGATGGCGAATCGGCGCTTTCTGATTGGAGTGTGCGACCAGGAACTGCTTAAAAGTAAGTAAATCCTCAGTGTCGTGCTCTTACAGGAAAGCCGCCAACAACGCGAGCGCCGCGATGTAGCGGAGCCGCTGTTACCACATGAACACAAGTCGTTCTCTTTGTCCAGATAAGGTGTTGAAGGAGCTGATCGAACCGTACAGCAGACGTGTGCAGAAGCTCCGCGAGTTCCTGAACGACGTCAAACCGTCCCTGCAGTACGACATCGTCCCCCTGTCCGACCCCTTCGGACCGTCCGTCAGCGACGCCGAGCTGCAGTGCATCGTGGTCAGCGAGGAGACGAGGCGTGGTGGCGAGGCCGTCAACAGGAAGCGAGCAGAAAACGTAAGTGTCTGAATGGCCGGGCCAGATCGTAGCGTCACTTCACACACATACAGTCCCGTCCGAAACTGTCGGAACGGCGAGGCCGGTTCATTAGTTTGTGCCGCACACCAAAGACGTCTGGGTTTGAGATCAGAAGATGGATACGAGATGAGAGTGTAGGATTTCTACATACGATTTCCTGGTTTTTACAATCGACATAAAACATGGAACCTTTTGTATCATGCTTGTATGTTTTTGGATCATGAGCGGGTCCTTTCTTTCTCCACACTTTAACCTTTCCATATAAACACCAGGAAATAAAAGCTGAAACTCTCTTCTCATATTCATCTTTCGATCTTAAACCCAAACGTCTTCAATTTACAGCAAAAAAAAAAACCCCAAAACAAAAGAAGACAAATGACAGGAACTGTCCACCCATCTTTAGTACCTTTCTGGCATTGGAATCAACATTTACGATATAGATTTCTCCATATAGGGCAGGAGCAAGACACTTCAAGAGTAAGACACTGAATTTGGACAACACCCATTTTTAAAAATCTTAAGTAGGCTAGCAATGCTCTGTGCCAGATCAAATGAAATGTGATAGCAGTGCTAGCAGTGTGGGACTTTGGACTGAAGGTGATGAAGATAATCAGTAATCAGGCCGTGCGTTCAGGTTTGGTTAGTGATGCAATGCGACGGTTTTGGTACAAGCGTTAAACGTTAACGCTTTAACCTGCCACTGAAAAACCGACATTTTATGAGCGAGAGCTCACGAACAGCTCCGATTCCCGATTCGGGAATACTGACGGACGAGGACGAGGCGAAGAACACCGCAGTGTAGCACAGTTAACGATGTTTATATGGCTTTCCTTAGGAATTGTTCTAGCTGTTGTCATTTTATTGTGCAGGGGCTCCCGGAGCTGGTGCTGTACGAAATTCCTCTGATTAAAGATGCACATCACGCGGACACCGAGGAGGAGAAGATCAGCTCGTCGAGCCTGCGCACACGCCTGCTGGGCACGCTCCTCGCCCCTCCTACGGTAACCTTTTATCACATGCCTAAAACCATTGTTTCGTGAACAAAGTGTTTATATCCCACCAATCTCTGGCAGGATTTGAAGGCGGCAGTTTGCAGCATGCAAAACCCAAGAATATTACAGAACCGGAGCCCGTCGCTCATGAGGAACGGGTTAGACTCCTCAGGAACGCGGCCAGAAGACTGGAGAAGCCATTTTCAGTTGAATTTGGCGAAACCACTCGAAGCTTTCGTCGTGTCGAACTATTTCTTTACAGTTTCATTTTTATTGAACATTTCTGCTGAACTGTGTCGAACTATTCCAAGTGCTTTTGTTTGATTTGTTCATCACAAACAGCTGAAAGTCTGTACATTTTGACAGTAAACCTGATTTGCAATGGGGGTCGAATCATTTTGAATGTAACTATGTAACCCTATGAGTGTTGATCTGGAACTAACGATACGACCCGCTGTCTCGCCCGCATCAGCCTCGCCCCGCCCTCGCTCGGCTCCCGTACGTGATCGGCCTGACTGGAGGCAGCGGGAGCGGGAAGAGCTCCATCGCTCGGAGACTGGAAGCGCTCGGAGCCGCGAGGATCGATGCAGACCAGCTCGGCCATGAAACGTACCGACCCAGCACGGCTGCCTATCATCGGATCGTGCAGGAGTTTGGTACAGGTGAGGGCCTGCCGGTTTTCACGTATCCGTCCCGAGCACGTTTCACCCACTTTCTTTGTACTCATTTATTTTTGTGTCCTCCGTGCCAGATATCGTGAACGAGGATAAGACCATTGACAGACGAGCACTGGGCATGAAGGTGTTCGGAAACAAGGTGAAGCGAGAAGATATGTGCATGGAGAAAAAAAAAAAAAATAGTTCTGACACATTAATGGTCACGGATTTTTGCTACAGTAATAAACAATTCAGTGGATATACATTATAAACATGTGTGTGTGTATGTGTATAGGAACGATTAAAAGCCCTAACCAGTATAGTATGGCCTGAGATTGCACTTCTTGTGAAAGAAAGAGTACAGCAAGCTAAAGAAGACGGTAAGCTTTTCCTTCTTTCCTCTCCTTCAATGCTTTTTTTTTTTTGATGATTATTGAGTCCCGGGACTCTCTCTACCTCCACAGGGAAGCGTGTGTGTGTGCTGGATGCTGCGGTGCTGTTGCAGGCAGGATGGACAGACATTGTTCACGAGGTCTGGGTGGCCATTATACCGGAGGAAGAGGTGAGGTCATCTTTAGTAACACCTTTTAGTCTCACTGTTCCAATTAAAACGCACTAAAATCCATCTCTCTCTCCCCCCATCAGGCCGTGCGGCGTATAGTGCAGCGGGATGGGGTGAGTCAGGAGGACGCGCTGAGGAGATTACAGAGCCAGTCATCTAACGTGCAGCTGGTGGAGCGGGCCAACGTGGTTCTGTGTACACTGTGGGAACCGGACGTCACTCAGAGACAGGTACACACTATATCAAAACTGACACCGTTCTTAATTATATAATTATAGATGTTGCTGTGTATAATCGTGTGTGTGTGTGTGTGTGTGTGTGTGTGTATCAATCTACAGGTCATGAAAGCCTGGACTTTACTTCAAGTTCGGATACAGCAGAGAAAAGAGGACGCTGGATTTCAGCCCTGAGACGACCGTGTTTTCGCACTTAGTAGTTTGAGGTTTTATTTTTTCACCCAAACATCACACTGAATCAGGTTTCAGCATGTAAAACAGGAACGAAAGCAAACGGTCTTTAACCCCTGACCGAGCTGCTGAGTCATGTTTTGATTTCCAACGATCGCCGCTTTAGCTTTGTATTTTGACTGGATTTTCTACGACAAGGTCGGTAAACGAAGACTTTCGGAAACCTAACTTTCTAGTTTAGCGTTGTCCAAAACATGAACCGTTTCATAAAGCGAGTTGTAAAATCAGTATTATTGTCTCAATCATGTCCTTCGAATCGTGGGGTAGCGAGGAGCTGAGCCTTTTCGGAAAAAGGCCCTACTGGCGCAAGAAACAAAACTCGTTCCTCGTCCCGAAGACGTTTCACATCCGAGGACGAGCCCAAAGTCGAACCGCGACGCTCAATGAAAAATTTACTGGGTGCAAGGCAGGAACGTACACTGGATTGGAAACTGGTCTGTTCACAGGGTGAGGGAGAAAATGCATTAATTTAATCAAATTCTTTATTAAATTAAAAATCTTACAAATTGCTTACGAGTCAAAAAGTTTTATATATATTTTTTAAAAAAACGTTTTAAAAAAATGAGCTTCATGTATGCACACACCTTTCACCGACCACTTTATCAGGAATACCTCTACGCCTTCTCATTTGTGGAACTCTCCAATCAGCCAATCACATTGCAGCAGAGCCCACTGTTTAAAACATCAAGAGCTACAGTCAGCGTGGTTGTTGGTGCCAGAAGGGGGCTGGATTAAAAGTATTTCCCAAGCAGGATGGAGCGAAAACCAAAAAACAAACAGTTCTCAGAGGTCAGAAGAGAACGGCCGTGCTAGTGCGAGATGACAGGACGGCTACGGTAACCCAAGAAAAATATTTAAAAAAAAAAAAAAAGAAAGAAAGATATCACTCTTTGCAAACATGGTGAGCAGAAATACATGTCAAACTTTTAGATGGACGTGCTACAATCAGGAACCTAAGCAGGTGTAGAGGTGAATAATAAAGTGGTCGGTGTACATTGCGAACATTTAACTCTATAGATAATAATGCAGACGTGTCCTTAAGTGACAATAGTGGTGGAAGAAAAAAATTAAATAAAATTGATAGAATGGTCTCTCTCTAGTATCATGTGAATCGTGCATCAAAGTGCCTTTGTGATAATCGGGACCCGGAGACCTTAATCCTTGTCAAGCGTTCTTTTTCGGCTGCGCTGGACCCTTGTTCTTGAACAATTGCAGCTCTACACAACCGCACCTTCCTCTCTAGATCCCCCCCACGCCTCTAGTTTGCCACGGTGAGCCTCGCCGAACACAGCGCCCGACCCAGGTGGTTAGTGGCTCGGATCTTGTACAGCCCAGAATCCCTCGGTTGCACCCGGGTGAGGGTGAGCGTACATAGCCCGTCCTCTTTGTACTCCATCTGCACGCGCTCCGTCTCCTCCAGAGGCTCGTCCTCAAGCAGCCACACCACTTCCGGGTCGGGATAACCTGCAGAAAAAAAAAGAAAAGCTGATGAACGGAGGAACCTTAGCCACACTAAAGATTGTCCGCAGGGACGTTCTGTCCAATCATAATAAAATAAAAAGTTTAACAGCAAAGTGTTCTTTGACTCACAGATTGCTTTTTGTATTCTTTAACTGCAACTTAGACCACTCTAGGACTGTAACTCTTTCAGGTTGTGAATCCTTGTCTCGTTACCTTGGACGATGCAGGCCATGCGTACAGTAGCGCCGCAGGGCTCCGTAAGGTTGTGAAGGGCTTGTGGGAAATTTGGCTCGCTCCTCAGCTGCTGCTCCAGAGCCAGAACAGCCTCTTTCGCCTCCTTCCCCAGAGCCGTGTCTGTAAACGAAAAAAACAAACAGCCTAGAGGTACCGGTGTGGCGTCAGGGTTTATTACAAAAACAGGTAGAGTTCCCATCGAGGGCGTTACCATTCACTTGGCTGGGAGGAGAATCCGAGCCGTCCGATCTGTTGGAGAGGTGCGTCATCCTCTTCAGCGCCAGCACGGCCTTACCGGTTTTCTGCAACAATCACACCGAACGTTCGTCAAGTTCCATCATATTAGAAAACGTCAGCATTCACAGAGTCTTGAACTATTGAGTGCAAAATTCTGGACCAGTTCTGCCAGACAAAAACAACGAGCCTCGAAAGAACTCGAAAAGAAGAATAAAAAAAAGGTCACATGGTCCATAAGCTGACTCATTCCCAAACACACACACCTGCCATCGTCGCCTGGCCAGGAAACGCCGCATCTTGTCTTTGTTCAGGGTTTTTGTGACTCGTCCAGAGGACGACGCCATCCACGGATGAGCCAAAGCCTGTTCACAGGACATCCGCTTCCTGTGCGTGAGACAGAGGGATAAAGAAAGACCGTTATCAACATGTGTACATCCATACAATAGAGAAGGAAAAAAATAAAATAAGTGCACGAACCCTAACTCCTTCTTCAGCAGTTTGCAGATAAAGTCCTTGGCCTCGTCTGTGATGTCATCAAACTCTAGGTCAAACTCCCAGGTTCCAGCGGTGACCAGCGCGAGAGTCTCGACGTCTGAACTCCCCTGAAACGGCGACTCTCCGCTCAGCCTGACCGCGAGACACAAGAGAGATTAAACACAAACCCCTACACGCGTTAAACACAAACCAACGCCCCCGCTACAGTACGTACAGGATGTAGCAGATCACCCCGATGCTCCACATGTCGGTCGCCAGATCCACAGGCTCGAAGTTGACGACCTCCGGAGCCACGAACTCGGGCGTGCCGTGCATCACCTTAAGAAGCTTTCCAGGTTCTGTGGGATCCAAAAGCGTTCAGGTGTATTCATAAGAATGAAAATATTTCATGTAGACACGTAGAGATTTTATTCAGATTAATTATTAAGCAAAGACCTATGGAAAAAAAATTAGGTGATTAAAAATTCTCTCTCTCTCTCTCTCTCTCTCTCTCTCTCTCCCCCCATCTCCATCTCTCTCTCTCTCTCTCTCTCTCTCTCTCTCTCTCTCTCTCTCTCTATATATATATATATATATATATATATAAAAATTCAGCAAACAGTTCTCTTACATAATTAAAAAAAAAAAGAAATATTAAACTAAATATTATTCTAAACAACATCAATGACAACAATAATAGTAATACTAATTATTTAGTATTAATTTGTATTTATTCACAGGTTATGCTGCCCAAATAATTGACTACAATTTAAAACCAGAACTAGTGAAATAGTGAATTTTTAATACATTTCAAATTCAAAATTTAGATATTGATTAAAAAATTTAAAGTGTTTAAGCACAATCTTTAAGCCAAGTACAATTAACGTGAAACTTCACACGAGCTAAAATAAAGAGTGTACGTTTAAAATTGGACTAAAATGTATGACTAAAAATATAGACGATCTTGATCTGTTCATTTTAACTCCTAATTTAAGCCTACAGACATCTGTAAATATTAAAGAACATCAAACAGCAATCAAATAGCGTTAAACAACAAGAACCTTAATCAAAAATGTTAAACGGTTAAAGTTCTTTTTAATTTTATTTAACCACACAGTCTGGAGTGCATTATTCCGCATATACCACAGCGATTTGCCAATGGAGTACACAGTTTGTTTTATCAAACGATCGACACGTCATGCATTTTAACAGCGTATAGTTAGATTTAACATTGTAGAACTTCTGAGAGACAAGCTAGTTTCTGTTCTGATGCTATAACCTGGATAAACGGTCATTCCCCTCTCGACCTCATGCGCCCGCCCTCCCACCCTCCCTCCCTCCAAAAATGCAGTCCATCATTTTACAAACAGGAAAGCATAAACAACCCTTCCCTGGAGACTTTCCTGTGCTGGGACAGCGACTGTTGCAAAGCGCATACCACATATCTCCTAACCAAAAACCTTCACCACGTCATGGTTGGAGTGTACGAGTTGTTTCTACAGAAATATTAGAAATGAGCGTAGTAATATCAACCTGTTGCTCATGTTACAGCCAGAACTCCTGTGCTGTTATACTAACATAAATACGCACACCTTTTGACCAATCAGATTCGAGAATTCGAGTATGCTGTGGAATAAACAGCGTTAAACGTTTTTGATTGGTCAGTTGTTAGTGATTGACAGGTTTTCACAGGTTTATATTAAATGGGTTTGTTCTAATTATTGTTACTATAGTAACAGACTCAGAACATTGAAGTAAAATAATAATAATAATAATAATAATAATAATAATAATGAGTTTTTCCATGACACCACACACAGACCACTCACCGATTTTTCTGGCCAGGCCAAAGTCGATGATCTTTATGAGCGTCCCGGTGGTGTTGAGGCACACTATGTTCTCAGGTTTCAGGTCGAGGTGGACGATGTTTTTGCGGTGAAGATACAGGATGCCCTCCAGGATCTGCCGCATATACTGCATGCTGTTGGGCTCCGTGTGCTCGAAATTCTCGTCCACGATGCGTTCGAAGAGCTCACCGCCAGCAATGCTGGAACACAAGCGAACCGCGTTCACGTTTCTGTAACGATTATATAAAAGGAACAATTGTGAGAGAGACTAAAGCGCCGCTGCATCACAACACTCACTACTCCATGATCAAGGTGATCTCTGAGCGGGTGTCGAACGCTCCCAGACACTGCACCAGCTTCGGATGGCGCAGCTCCTTCATCATCTTGATCTCCTCTCGAGCCGCTTCTTTGTCCTTGGACCCGATCGCACGGTAGAACTTTCCGGCACACACGCGACCCGTCTCCTTATGGGTCAGTCGGAACACCTGGCCGAACTTCCCTCTGTGCAAAGAATATACAGACTACAGGATTCACACTGTGAAGTCATTACATTATAGGCTGAAATGCGTCTTTATAGCACAAGTTACTGCGTCGAGGCATAAGAACGTACTCACACTCCTAATTTTTCATGGATGTTGTAGCAATCTTTGACCTTGTGCGTGGTGTCAACAACAATCTCGACTTCTGTAGGAGTCTCCTCCTGTGGCTCCCCTGAGAAATAAGCGTTTCTGGTTATATTTCTGTTTGTCTAAAAACGTGAAGCGTAAAGTATTTCACAGAACACAAACGTCCGTCCGTCACATTCCGACAGTAAAGCCATAGCCGGTGTGTACCTGCTGTAGCCATCTTGATGCAGTCGGACTCTTCACTGGGATCGCTGACCCCCACAGCGTTGCAGGCTCGTACACGGAAGCGGTACTCGCCCTGTGCGTCAAGGCCCGAGCGGACCCGGTACGTCGTGTCCTTACACTCGGAAGTGAGCACGGTCCAGTCCCCGGATTCAGCTGGCCCGAAACTTTGCATCTCTACCACGTAATCTGCGATTGGTGAACCACCATCGTAACTCGGTCCACTCCAGGACAGAACTAAAGAACTGGGAGTCAGCTGGGACACGAACGGACACGACGCGGGGCGTTCCGGTCGATCTGAGGAAAGGATGGAAAACAAACTTGAGAATGTGAGAAGAATCGACAGCTCGACTGTCGCGAAAGTACAAACAGGATTAGTTCTCGCACTGTTAATGCAGAGAAGAATCGTATGTTCAGCGATGCCTTGTCGAGTTTGAACAAAGATCGTGTAGCTTCCTACGTCCACAGGAAGAACTTCAGAGATGGTCAAGACACTGCCACTAGTGCTGCGCTCGATGCGAGTTCGATCTCCGTCCACCACAACCTATAAGGAAATAAAGACCGAAAGGTTTTCACAAAGAGGTCCTGCTTCTAAAGTTACAAAGAAAATATAGAAGAAATCACACACGATACTTTTATCCATTTATAGTTACATTTAACGTTGTGGAACCTCATGCATGACAAGTTAGTTCCGGATACCACTTACCCCCCCCCCTTCTTACCAAGAAACTGCAAAGTGCAAAATCCTGAAGGCTGTCCACTTACGCAGACACTGGACTTCCATAAATGTTAAGCGAACATCTCTTTACTTCACCATATCAGCGATACACGCCAAATCCCAACAGCTCTGACTGTGAACGAACGATTCAAGACTTTCCTAAGTTTTAGAAAAGAACAACAAAAGCTCGAGACCTTTTTCCTGTTGTGGATCCAGCAGGACGCCGTCGGCCCCGAGAAGCTGAAGGAGCAAGAAAGTCGTGCGGTCTCCCCAACCCGCACCTGCACCTTGTCCACAGGGTCCACAAACTCAACCGCAGGGCCTGAGAGAGAGAACCAGACAGAAATGAGGGGTTGGACGGAAAACGTTTCATGTCAGATCTTGACCACGTCCTGAATCCACTACACTGGGACATTAGGAAACTGTTCAAGACTTCCCTTTCCTAGAAAAACACCCACATGGTACTATATATTCACAGCTAAAGACCTGCCGTTTGGTATAAACATATAGAAAAGAGATACATTGATGTTTCCTATACAGCCATTGAGGCAACATGGTAATATTTTTGTTTTTTTGACAAGGCATGGCCACAAAAAAAAAACTAAACAAAAAAAACCTACCTCAGCAGCTCCTTAGTTTCATAGTTAACTCCAAGATTTTCAAGAGAAACAACCTATTCGAGGTGCTCATCAATGAAAATGCTACTTGCATATGGAGCAGGGGTGGTAAGAATCACCTGGATATCTTCTAGCATTCGATATAAATACCAAATGTCGTCATGGCAAATCATTCCTTGAAACCCTCTTGGCCGAATTCCCACCGGGTCGCCACTGCTGGATTATCCAGTGTTCCTAAACACCACAGATATACAGTACATCCACAGGAGGAACCACATTCCACAGCGAGTCAATTTATGATTGCGTAAAAAGTTCCAGCTGTGGTACGTCTGGGTGCAGACCGAGATTGTGCTTCATCGCAACCTCTGCACAAGTCTTGAAGACCTCCCTGACCATAAGAAATAATAGAAGATCACCAGCAGCTTTGGAGGACAGGTTACCTTGTGATCCAACTGTACCCCGACTTGTGTACCCAAGGAGTACACAAAGAAAGGGAACCGTGACCGTCTGGCAACAGTACTTATGTCAATCACCAAGATAAATGGTCACTTTGAGTTTGTTGAAAGTGCACGAGCACAAGAAGGGATCTAAGTGGTTCTCACTGCCCCTGGCTGTTATTTCCAGGATCTTAACACCAAAAAAAGGTCTTTCAAACCAGTTCGTACGTCCACAGGCAGTGTCTCTGAGCCAGATACTAACATACAGGCTTAAACAGGGTTACTAGGGTAGTGGTTTTTAAGGCAACATGGGATAGATTTGGAACTAGGTTGCAGGTGGAACAAGCAAATCTTGGGGTGTGTTTTTTTTTTTGTTGTTTTTTTTTAGGGGTTAGTATAAAAACAGTCAGCAGCCACCGTGATATTGTTTGACAGCAAATAGTTGGATGTAAATCTAACCAAATGCCACAAATGTAGGCTTCGAAAAGGGAACATGTCGGTGTCTATGTACAGAACCATTTCTTGCAGCGCTTGAGTCATGGTCATGGTCTTACTAGGTGGTGATTAAAAAGCCTTTTTTCGGAAATGCGTACACACGTCGACGGATTGGACAACCCTGAGCTTAAAGGCAGAAACAAAACGACAAGAAGTGTGATGGCTGAGAACAATCAACTCTGTTATACACAGCAGCTTGAGAAGTTACCAAACCACACGTGATGACACCATCAAGCTCGTCACAGCCATGTGTGTCAAAATGAAACTTTCGCTGCCAACTCTCTCTCTCTCTCTCTCTCTCTCTCACACAAACACACACACACACACACACACAAATACACCACGGGCTTTAACCCCCAGAACCACATCTATACACTCATGCTGTTCAAAAACGCTGACACATTTAGCTTGCTAGGCCTACATCTAGACATGGGTGTAGTTCTTCTTAACTAGCTAGCTAGCTAGCTGCTAATAAACTGCTAATTTGTGTTTGAATAACAGATGGATGGAGTCAGGTCTAAAATGAGAATGCACTAGATGTCCGGCTAATCACTTTAGCTGATTAGCTAATGCCCAAGTTTGTTATGAAAAGCTGCTTTCAGAGTCATCTTTAAAATACGTAACATCAGCCGTATTATAGACAGTATTAGTATTAGCCAAACTTATTATTTACTTAAAAAACAAAGTTAGCTAGTCAGAAAACATTGAGGAAAACCATCCATGACAAACAAAGAAACATGGCAGAGATTTACCAAACACTCACCTGTTCCACTGGCAGCTCTTCTCTTGGGTGTGACAGCTAAAACGTGGACAAACAACAAACCAAACAGGTTAAAAGGGATAATTCAGGTACATATGGGACAGGTGGGAGAGGCTGAATTAGTCATGTGACCTCCAGGAAGGGGCAATTAATGCCTAATGATAGCCAAGGACTTGAATTGAAAAGCTATCTTGCAGCATATTTCACTGCCATGTTGAGACACTTCTTCATAGTCGTTATGTATATAGTATTGCTTAAGGAGGCATTGATACAGTCATATTTGTTTTTATTTTATTTGTACTGCTGCCGTGCAACGTGTGAGTAAACAGCTAGCTAGCAAGCAAGCAAAGCAAGTTTTATGTTTAAGATGTTACAGGGATGGTCAACACGAGCGTGCGGGCCAATATCATTCAAAATGAGCGTACGGTCCCATGAATTGCACTTTGAAGGGAAAGGAATTGTGCTCGTGTCTCAGTGCTCGCTGAACTGAAGTGCTCCGTGCTTGCACACGCTCTATTTAAACACCTTACGATGTTTCGCAAGGTTATCTTCATTATATTGTACGATGTATAGACGCTGTGGTCAGCAGAGTTTGCGATCATGACGTACATTCTGATCGCTGTCCTTTCGTGTCGTCTGGTCAGCATGCAAAGTTTACGTAAGCACGTGATGTCATGTGGAGGAAACCCCTGAAGTACGAGGAGAACATGCGAACGCCGCACACACAGGGCGAGGGTGGGATTGGAATCCTCGAGGTTGAAGCCACTAAGCGACATGCTAACCACTAACTCACTATATGATTAAATGTACATATTTATTTATTTATTTATTTATTTATTTATTTAATATTATATGCATATATATATTTCACACGTTTATGTTTGTAAGCACATAAATGAAGATGATTCTTTTCCAACAGTGACACATCCTGACGAGTTTTATTCCTCTTATATGACAGCGATTTCTTAATTAAAGAATACCGTGTACTTTTTAAAAAATTTATCCATTTATAGTTACTTTTAATGTTGTAAGAAATCCACGAGAGAAGATCCTGGTATCTCTTACATTATAGCAGTCTTTCTCTCACCAACCTCTCTGTTCTCTTTCTCTTCTTCTACCAAAGACTCGTTGTTTTTTTTTTTTGTACTTAAGGTCTTACCTATAGTATTAAGTTTATAAATAAATCTGCTTTTTCCAGAATGAAATCATAGAAGACATAATTTCTCATTGTACTCACTTTTTTTTTTGTTCTACCAAGACCATTCAAGAAGGTTCAACTGGAATTACCATTCAAAACAAAGTTTGTGGTCTACGACCGTCTCTTTAACTGACCTTTCGATGCATCCACGTCTGTCTTTTCTTTGTCTTCCGTCGCCGTCCCGTTCTCCGGGCTCCTCAGCCCACATCCTGGAGTTGGAGAATCTCTTGATGGCTTCAGCTCCAAAGTAACGGCAGTCATGTAAGTCTTCTTCTCAGCACCTCCGTTGCAGTCCATCTTTCACAGCAGTACTAACGTTTTAGAGAGGAAGATTAGAAAGCAAGTTTTACACACTCACCACCCCTCTTCCTGTCATGTTTCCTGCTCAGGGTTGTTACATTTTCGCCACGGAGACATCTGTAGCTATGGCTTTCCTTTGCTCTATGTGTACGTGTATGTATATGTGTGTGTTGTGAAGGTCTCGCTGATAGGACCGTGCCTCCTTTTCATCTTTAAAATGCATCAGAGCAAGCAGGCTGGGCGTGTCATCAGCTCTGGATGGGTGTGTGAGAGATCGAGAGAAAGTATGGCACAAGCTGGACAAGTTTCAGAAGCAGGTTGAGATTCATTCGATTCATTAAGACATTATACACAGTATGCATATTTATATATATATACATAAATATATATTAGAAATTAATTAGAAATACACTCATAGATCATGTGACCTCATTTATTATTTTACAGGAATGTCGAAGAGCTGGTCGGACCGTGCTCCCGTTCCTTTCATCGTCTACAATACGTCTACATCCTCCGTACACACACTCTTTTGTTGTATTTGTCTGTGTATGTGTGTGTGTGTGGTGCTTTTGTTACATTTTATTACAGATAAATAGATGCAGGATATGATATCAGGTGACATTATGCTTTAGAAGGCTGTGTGTTCAAATCCCTGTGAATTAGTGGAGCTGAGTGTGCACATGACCTCACACACACACACACACGCGCACGCTCACTCACTAATGGACCAAACTGCACACACATCCTAGAGGCATACCGTAGGCCTATGTTCGAAAATCTAGACGCAATGAGGTTTAATGAAGGGGAAATTTCACATGCATACCTCGGATGCATGTATGCCCTTAAACGCATAAACACACACACACACACACACACACACACACACACACACACATTCCAGACAATTTCCTGGGAAATGAACTCAGGATGTGCTCATCACTCCTTGGCATTTTCGAAAGGGCTAATTGTCCAGCATCCTGTTTTGTTTGTTTTACTGAAGAGGACTGGACATAAATCATCAGCATGGACGATAGCGTATGAACCATGCTACATGCTACGACCAAAAAACAAAAGTCTCATCAACTGGCATCCCTATTGCTTACACGTACATTACAGCGGGTGTTGATTTATTTTCCGTAACAACCGCTCTGGCCATAGTTCCTACTGCTGATTGCGAAACATGGAGGTTTTCCACCACAGGAGAGTCTTCAGGCTGGGGGACTTTCTCGTTAACGTGACAACCTGTGTTTTTTTTGTTTGTTTGTTTTTTTGCCTTATTAACTTGACGAGAAAAACAATAAAGGCTGGTGAAGAAACTGGTGCCGTAACGCAAGCGATTAAAGTGCATGAACTCGTTTCGTAACGTACTGCTCTTTCTTAATAAAATAACTTCAGTTCATCGCACCGCTGCATCATTGGTTATTTTATATTACTTTAACACACCTCGAAGTCTTTTATTCCTTAGATAATCGACTCTGTCGTTACAAAACATAGCTAACTAACTAACTAACAAATTTTTTTCTTTAATAGATTTTGAGATCTCACTCGGTGTAATATTTCGACTGGCCACTAGGGAAAATCAACAAGGACGTTTATTTTTTGCTTTGCTTTGTTTTTGTCTCGTGCGAAATCCTCGTTCATTGTGAAAACAAATGAAGGGAAATCTCTTAATCCATCGTAAGAACTGTTTATTGGGATGGTTGAGGTCAGGCAGGAAGCACCACCCTAGGCGGGGCTAGTTTGATGTTTCAGGACCGTACTATTGTTACACAGTATTTACACTGTAGATTAACAAACAACGAGGTCAGCGCGGCGATGCATTGTGTGTCGTACGGACTGTAATCGGATCTCACAGGCTTGACACGACATTATTTTATATTATACAATGCTTTTGCGACAGTAGTTTATGGTAATCTTGTATATTTGATGTATTTCATATGTTACGAAAAGGTACGACCATTCTGGGAAATTCTATAACTCAAACAAGACTACATCATTCTTCAGTAATATACATTCCCTATATATATATGTTATATATATCTTGTTTTGTAGCCAATAATCTGGATTAAATTGAATCAATTTCTGCAAACAAAGGCAACACGTAATAAAAATACGCAATTTAAACTCTGTGGTATATTCACGATATAAAAGCACAATAATCCGATCAAGTCGAGGCTTACGTTAGCTAGTCTTCTCATGCGTGAATGTACATTCTCTCAGGAGCATGAGTAGGCTACGAACGTCCCCCCCCCCAAACTTATCTAAAGTGCACCTATTATGGTTTTTCAAATACTACCTTTCTCGTAGCGTGTTATATACGTAGCTGTTTGCGAATGTAAAAACGTCTGTAAAATTTCAAAAATCAATCAATGCGCATGACAAACAGAGTTATCAACTTCCAAAAGAAGGAACCGATTCTGAACAGCTGAAACGAGTCGTTTGTGGTTCCAGACTTACTTCCTGTATTAACCTACATATGTTTGTAACAAAAAAAAAAAAAACCCGCCTCCAGTCTTCATCGGCTGCTCGCTGACAACGGTAGACCAGTCGCAACAGACTGGGACGTCTGACCAATCAGAGCAGAGTATGTTCTCTGAAAGGAGGAGTTTATAATGAATCATTTAGAACGGATCATTTAACGAGTCGTTTTTGACATTGGGGAAAAAAATGTAATGCTGCAATTTAAATTATGAGCACGTTAAAGTGATGCGTGTAAATCTATCGTACGAGGCTTCTAAAACAACATTAGGCATATTTCAAAACCATAATAGGTGCGTTTTAAATTTGTAGCTGCGATTTTATTCCCCCGGCTTTTTCAGGAACCAAGAAAGAAAAGACCCATGCTCTACGGCTCGTTCCGATTCCCACGACCCGCCGCACTACACACATCGGCTCTTAGCACTTGGATTAATCGTGAGCGTGATTATGACCTCTCATCGCTATTTGCGTATGTTTTGACATGGACATACTGACCGATGAGATCATAACCACGTTGCCCAAATTATAGACTGAAAGTCTAAGAGGTGTATGGAATGGAGGACGATAGGTTAGACTCTGCCACATGGTGGTGCTGTTATATACAAAATAATAAAACGTTCCGCCTACAAACGGAACATTTTTAAAGAACAACATATAGTGTTTAATTGGTCTCTGTTCCAGCGACCGACCACACGTTTATTCACATTCTTTATTTATTTACAAACTAAACGTTAAAATGTACTGTACACATATGTAGATATAACCATCATGGGAAACGATCAGATTTGTTTAAAAACAAAATTAATAGTTAAAATATTTCCGATTTGAAGATGTGAGCTTCAACGACTCATCGAATCAAACGCGTGTAAAGATCGAGTATGATGCGGTTATAAATATCATGTGGATCCAGGAAACGCTGATCTGCACTTCCTCCGCTCAAGGCTTCACTTCTGGTCGTTAGCTCGCTGTCTTCGGATCAGCTCGGCGTACAGACCTCCTCTTCTCAGCAACTCCAGGTGAGTTCCAGCCTGTCAAGAAGAAGAAGAAGCACACCTGTTTGGAATTCTGGATTCTGATTGGAGAGAAGATCTGACCATTAATAAAACATTGCAGTTGTTGGCAGAAAGTTGTTGTGTATGAAGACTAAAACACGTTGTTGATTATTTTCCTGTAACATCGCACCCCCAAAGTGTTTTCTTTATCCCCTAGTTATCGCGTCTGCGTTATCCCCACCTCCACCACTCTGCCGCTGCTCATGACGCAGATGAGGTCCGCCCCCTGGATGGTACTGAGGCGGTGGGCGATGATGAGGACGGTGCGTCCCTCTGTGGCTCGGTCCAGCGCCTCCTGCACCACGTGCTCCGACTCGGCGTCCAGCGCGCTCGTGGCCTCGTCCAGAATCAGCACGCTGGGGTTCTTCACGAGAGCACGAGCAATGGCAATCCTCTGCTTCTGCCCTCCTGACAGGGTCACGCCTCGCTCACCTGTACGGAGTTTTACTCGGTTACGTACCGGTGAAGGACGGATTATCCCCGCCCACTTCCTTCTATTACTACAGCGCAACCCTGATCTCGTCTTGGGGATCCTCTAGCTTAAAATGCAACACTCACCCACCACCGTGTCGTATCCGTCAGGGAAGTTGGTGATGAAGGTGTGGGCGTTGGCCTGCCTGGCTGCAGCCATCACTTCAGCGTCCGTGGCACCTGGCTTACCGAATCGGATATTCTCCATCACCGAGGTGCCAAACAGGACCGGCTCCTGCCAGAAACAAACAGCACGGTAAATACGCAGCAAACAAAAGGACAGATAGACAGGTAGGTAGACATACAGCATGACAGACAGGAAGACAAATAGAAAGCCATGCAGACAGACAGAAACATAGGCAGAGAGACACAAAGACAGGCAGGGAGACAGACAGATAGACACACACATGGACATACAGGCAGCAAGACAGACAGACAGAAAATCATACAGACAGACAGACAGACAGTCAGACATGTGGACAGACAGGCAGGTAGATAAGCAGACAGGTACATAAAAAGAAACAAACAGGTAGGTAGACATATGTACAGGACAGATGGACAGAAAGATAGTCAGATATACAGATAGAAAAGACAGACAGACAGAGAGGTAGATAATCAAATAGACAGAAAGTAAAGAAACAGACAGGCAGGTAGACGTATAGCATGACAGACAGGAAGACAAATAGAAAGCCGTGCAGACAGACAGAAACATAGACATAGTGAAACAAAGACAGGCAGGCAAGGAGACAGACAGACAGACACATGGACAGACAGGCAGCGAGACAGACAGACATGTGTACAGACAGGCAGCAAGACCGACAGACAGACACGTGGACAGAGACAGTCAGACAGAAAATCAGAGCAACAGACAGACACATGGACAGACAGGCAGGGAGACAGACAGGTAGCAAGACAGACAGACACGTGGACAGAGATGGTGAGACAGACAGACACATGGACAGACAGGCAGCGAGACAGACAAACAGACAAAGAGACCCACAGGCAGCTAGAAAGTCATGCAGCCAGACAGAAAAAAAAGCAGAAGCCCATACTGATAGACAGAGACAGATAGAAAGACAGACATAAAGATACAGGGAGACACTGACAGGTATAAAAGCATAAAGACAGTCAGGCACAGACAGAAAGACAGGCACCAATAGAGAGACATAGAAAGACAGATAGGTATAAGGTCATACAAACAGACAGACACAGAGACAGGGAGGCAGACAGACAGGCAGAAAGTTATACAGACAGCCAAACAGATGGACACACAGACAGTGACACAAACATAATCACTGTATCTATTTACAAAACCTGTTTCAATAGCGTTCTTTCAATATGTTCTGAAAAGACAGTTTATTATAACGTGCCTGACTAATGAATCCAATCACATGACCCCTGAGCCAGGAGGGATCCAGCGTCCTGATGTCCAGACCGTCCAACATGACCACGCCACCGCTCGGGTCGTAGAAGCGCTCGAGCAGCGCCGCCACCGTGGATTTACCTGAGGCGCAGCACAGAGACGTATCGTTTCCATAGCAACTAAAAATAACGGCAACTCGCGGTAGTGTGGAAAATACAACAAGCATAAGGGTGAACATCTCAGCACAGTATGAGATAAACAAACACACACACGCATGCACGCACACACGCACGCACACTACCTCCACCGGATTCTCCGACTATAGCCACCGTTTTACACGGAGGTAGAGTCAGGTTGAGGTTCTTCAGGATCTGGTTTCCGGGTCTCGTCGGGTAACTACAAAACAATAAAACGTGACCTCAAAATCATCCTTAAAAATGAGAAATGTTGCGTAAAAGGCAGCGGAGAATGTCTACCGTGTACCTGAAGTCGACGTTCAGGAAGTCCACTCGTCCGGTCAAAGACTCGCGTGGAATCCGTCCCCCGCCCGTCAGGGAAATGGTAGGTTCCAAGGTCATGTACTCGAAAACGCGCGCTCCTGCACTCATACCTCTCACCATCTGATCAAGAAGACAGATCTTTCAGAACATCCTGCTTGATAGTTCTGGTGCAATCTTTATTCTGATGTTCCACAACATTAAATGTAGCTATAAATGGATAAAAAATTTTTTTTACACGTTGTTGTTTAAAAAAAAGAAAGAAAAAAATGTAATCAACGGCTGTGGTACAAGAGGAATAAAACACTTATTGGAAACGGATGGAGACAGTAAGTCTGCTTCATCACACCCTTCTGTCGTTGATTATTTTCCTTTAACAGCATACCCCATAGTGTTTATTTATTTATTTGTTTATTTATATTACACGATATGTAGAATTGTGTCAATCACCTGCCCGAACAGAATGGAGATGCTGGCCAGGGATCTGCAGAGGACGAGAGGTGACGTGTCAGAGTGTTATAAGTGAGATAAGTGAGATCTGTGAGGTCTGTGATCAGGCTGACCTTTGAACCGTTTGCGAGGCGACCAAAAACGACATGAGGTCACCCGGGGTCATGTCGTTCTGCACCATTAAGGATCCTCCGGCAAAAATAGTGCCCAGAACTAAACCTGACGAGGAATGTTTATTTATTTATTTATTTTAAAACTCATGCAACATGAATATTATTCCGTATTCGTCGTTTATTTAACACTCACAGTTCAATACGATGTTTGAAAGTCCCTGGAACACTGCGATTCCTCTTCCTAAAGCTTCGTTCATCATGGCAGATTTCTCAACCTCTGTGGAGTACGTCCTGTAACGGACACGAGAAACCCGATGCGTTGGATTGGACAGAAAACAAGTCACGCGATGTACAAGATGCTCAGCTCTTCACTTCTGTAGACCAAGTTCTACAGGGCTGTAGAGCTCTTGATTCTGATTGGTTAACGTCCTCGTTCTAATACGTTCTATAGTAACTCTGTGAATGTAAAGAACAACGATGGACCTACTCCAGTTCTCGGTCCTCCATGGCGAAGGCCCGCACTGTTCGCACGTTCCCAAGAGCCTCATCGGCGATGCCTGTAGCTTTAGACACCTACGGGCAGAACCGGATAAAAGCGCTCGTGATATACTTACAGAAACCCGAATTCTGGTTGTTAGACGAAGCATTAAATTGGCCCAATGTGTAGTTATCGAACCTGTTCCTGGGCTTCTCGAGAAAGCTTGCGGAGGAAGGAGCCGATGAGGGCGCCGGCACCGACGAGACACGGCAGCACCACCACCATCAGGCCCGTCAGCTTTGGAGAGATCACGTACAGCGACACGACGCAGCCGACGGTCTGCGTGATGCTCCGTAAACCCTGAAGGTGCAACAACAGGCTCGTAAAAAAAATTAAAAAATAATTATACCTCATCTCTGTTGACAGATTTGAATCTCGGGGTTATATTAACGTGCTCGTTCTAATGCATAGTATAGCAACCCATGAAATTATAAAACGGAGATGTTTATGTAACATTTACAGAAGGAGGCTCTAGTGTGAGTGCTAAGCAAGTTTTACATGTGTTTTTACACGGGTTCTGTGAAGCATGGTGGTGGGAGCATCGCTGCCTAGAGCAGTTTGACCCAACAAAGACACATGTAAATCACTAAGTTTGATTGGTTTATAAAGAAAAAAAAAATCAACTGGATGAACTCTAAGCAGGATATAAGGAATCTATAGAATCTAGAGCTGAAATTTCACCCCTTACCTGAGAGATAACCAGCTTGAATGAAGACTTGAACTCCTGAATGTCAGCAGTGAGGCGGTTAACTAGCTGACCCGTCTTATTGGCGTCAAAGAACGCAACATCCTGTCTGCAGGAGAACGTAATCACAAACGTACCTCAATTGAAATGTATACGAGGTGTCAAAGCAACAACGACAACAACTACAGTTGCGTTAAACGACGACATGTTGTACTTTTTACCCATTTATAGTTGCATATAATATTGCGGAACGCCCACGAAACAAGTTCTTATGTAACGTTATCGCAGCTATCAACAGTCAAAACGTACGGCGTAATTAATAACCGACAAAAACAAACCTTAGCAATGATGCAAAGAGCGATTTCCTCATCTCGCTGGCTACGCTCTCTCCAACCCGGGACAGGAGGATGATGTAACCGGTGGTCAGCAGACCCTGAGGAACACGCGATCGGCTCGTATTCAGTTTGTAAGGCATGACATAGCGAATACAAAGAGTGTAAGTGTTCCAGCTAACTAGTTAGTTAGTAAGCTAGCTAATTAAGATGCTGGGCTAGATCGAAAGCTAGGGTAAAGGCTTGTCCAAGTACTTGTCTTTTGGGTTATGAGCGACCATCCACGTGACCACTCGGCTAACGAAGCGGGAAACTGGAGTGGATACGGATTTGAAGAGTCTCACCTGGAGGCCATACAGGCCAAGTAGCTTGAGCGCAGGTGCGCGAATGTCCCTCATGTAATTTCCCACGTGTTCCCTCATGTACTGAGCGACGACGTTGACTAGATTGCCAAGCATCAGCGGAATCTGGATGTTCAGAGCTGCTGCTCCGAATGCAAGCTGTAGGACGTTCAGAGGAAGAAAACCATTGATCAAATTATGGTTCAAATTCAGGAGGTGACAAGAAGAAAATCCTAACTCCTCCATTTATATTTACTGACCAAACAGACCACAGTCCCACCATCTTGATTTCTGTTCAATTACAAGACTCAAAGGTCAAATTTCATCTACATCAAGTGAGGAAGTGAAAGAAACCGCTACCAGAAGTAAACGTGCGTCTCTTACATCCCTCATGCCTCAACTGTAAATGTTGGCCCCTTGTGCTGCAAGTGGCCACTCCAGTTTCTACACGTTTCTCAAGTCAACAAGAACATCAGACTGTATTTTGTATATTGGATAACTGCAAACCTGCCTTAGATATCTTCTTCATAAATTTGTTAATTAATGACGGCACTCAGACGTACAACAATGGCCCCAATTAACCCGAGGATCTGCGGCCGGACGAACTCCCAGAGGAGCGCCCAGCTGAACTCCGGGATCTGCTCAGGGAGGTGGTGGTTGTTGTTGTTGACATCGGCGCTGCAGTAAGCCACAGTGCCGAACAGCCTCGCCGTAAGCGTGAGAGCGGCCGGTCCCACCACAAACGTCAAGGCCGCTCTAGGCGACTCGATGCGACGCCGGGTGACGAGTCGGAATGCTTTTTGAGCCTGGGTCCACATCCGGATGACTGCGCTGGTGGTGGAGTGTTGGCTTGAGGATTGAGAAGTGCTCCATTGTCGCGAGTGTCGTCCATATCTGTAAAGAAATAAAGAAACCGTGCAGTGAATCCCAAACAGCTGTCCTTGTATGCAATGCTTGAACCAAGCAAGCACTGGTGGGCCAAATCCTTAATCCATCGAAGTGCACTAGATATGGAATTCTACCACCGACCCCCAAATCTACACCGATGGGATTCCAAATAACTCCCTAGTCTCTAGTCAAGTGCACTACAAAAGGTATGTACCGTTAAACTTGATGTAAAGTCCCTTTTTAAACAATTAATTACTAACTACAAGTCAGAACGGCAGTTCCGTTTAAATCAAGCAGCAAACACGACGTCATTTCCTACTCGATGCGTTTTTGAACTAATGGATAAACATACATCCATTTTCTGTACCGCTTCTCCTACACAGGGTCGCGGGGAGCCAGGAGCCTATTGCCTATCCCAGGGGACTCGAGGTACAAGGTGGGGGACACTCTGGACGGGGTGCCGACCCATCGCAGGGCACAATTGCACACATTCACACACTACAGACAATTTGGAAATGCTAATCAGCCTACAACACATGTCTTTGGACTGGGGGAGGAAACCGGAGTACTCTGAAGAAACCCCCAAAGCACGGGGAGAACATGCAAACTCTGGGCACACAGGGCGTAGATGGGAGCCGTACCCCCAGCCCTGGAGGTGTGAGGCAAACGTGCTAACAACTAAACCACCGTCTAATGGATAAACATCTAAAATAAATACATTTCTCCGGTACTTTCATCACGTAAGGAATAAAAACACTCGGGGGCATGCTCTTATGGGAAAATAATCAATGACAGAGTGGTGTATAACAAGGTAGAGTTACTCTGACCACCTCAAACTTTATTATTTTCCAATAACAGCACATCTCGTAGTTGAAATGCTTTATTCCTCTTATACCACAGCGATTTTTTCCCCCAAAGATTCCATTTTTAAATTAGATTGAAACTGGAATTTTTTCATCAACATCTTCACCCCAATCACAACTCCCCAACACCAGCCTACGTTTTTCGCTTCGGAAAGTTTCCGGCTACCAAAACTTCCTCTGGCGTCAAATCGGTTTTTTAATGTTGTGCCAGTACTGTCAAATCCGGCTCCAATAGGAAGCTCCGTGAGGTCGGACTACATTCCTGAATGCCTTTGATCATCTCAACACTTACATCAGAAAATCGTCTCTCTGGCTCAAAAACCATTCTATCCAGGCAAGGAAATAATAATTTCCTTTTCAGCAGCTCTGAATCGCTACCACTAACCTCCCTTCCTGATCCACAAGGCAAGGACTACAAACTCGTCCATTCACTTCATTTTACTCCTATGATCAGAGGATTGCCCTTCAACTAAAATCTGATTAGCACCGCATATGGCCAACGTTCAGCTCCGCAGGTGTGGCATAAGACATGATTTAACTCGTATGCATAGCAATGCAGATATATTGCTTCAGGGTGTTGCCTTCTGAAGTGGGACTGAACACCCCCAGTCACCCCACTCATGAATGCAGCTCCAACATAAGTCTGTACCACACAATTTAAATGGCCAGTTCCTTTCTCTTGAACTTCCTTCTCTATTGCAGCAGTCAAAACAGGTCAGTTCTGTCAGGACCAGGAGTCTCTCCTTTACAGTACCCTCAGTTGCGACATATCCGACACATATTGCCAATTGATTTCCCATCTCTTGCCTCATCGGTCATAACAGCATACATCTTTGACTCGGCCATTTCTCAGACTACTGTTGCAGTCACTTCACGTGAACAGCAAGTGATCATCTTATTCTGACTTGCCTTAGAGAGGCAAGTAGTGTTTGATGGAGGAAAAGAAACAAGGGTCAACAAGGATATACACTCTTTTGGTGAACAGTGGACTAGTTCAACAAACAGACTTCATATAAAAACCATAATGAACTTTCTTTTACTTTCACACTATCCGTTGTTACCCAGATGAGGACGGGTTCCCTTCTGAGTCTGGTTCCTCTCAAGGTTTCTTCCTCATATCATCTTAGGGAGTCTTCCTCACCATGTCGCCACCGGCTCACTCAATAGGGATAAACTCACACATTTAAAATCTCGATCCTGTGTTTATATGTTTCTGTAAAGCTGCTTTGAGACAATGTCCATTGTTAAAAGTGCTATACAAATCAAATCGAATTGAACTGAATTCTCTGCAGTTTTTGTCCGTATAATGAACGGTGATGATGACCAAAACTTTTCAAGCTCCAAAGACGACATAAAAGGTATAAAAGTTATCCACGTGTCTTTGAGTTGTATATTAAATATTAACACGACACGCACAGCCCAATTCAAAAACCAACATCGACCCCATCATGACCTCTTTAATTACTGTTCTTAAAATGGAAAAAAAAAGTCATGATGTTATGTTTTTACATTTTTTTAAATAAAATAATACAGTTAGGTTTTGATAGGTTCATAGTTTTAGGAGGGTTCAGTAGACAGACAGGAGGGCTGAAGGGTTTAGAACCGCCCCTGAGTGACACAGTGACGGTATGAAAGCTTCAGTGGATTCTGCAGTATGTTTCGAGTCAATTGAATCGACTCGAATCAAGTGACTCGAAACCGATTCAGTAAAGTGATTCAATAAGCCTGTCACTTAAGAATGTAAAAGGTCCGAACATGTAGATTTGGGGTGATTTAAAGCAGACTGTCTTGCGCGCGCGCGCGCGCACACACACACACACACACACACACACACACACACAGACACATAAAAACACAACACAACAAATGTGTAACAGATGTTTCTATTTCCCCGTTTACTTCCTCAGTGTGGATAAAAAGGTTAATAAAGTCTCATACCGGCTGGAATGCAGCAGCAGGTCCCTTGATTTGGTCACATTATATCGCAGTAATCGATCAGAACCTTGCGTTAATCGACTGCAGCGCAAAATGTGAAACATTATCACTATCTGATTCGGAAAATAGAACAGATTTGTTTTCAATACAGCTGTTTAATTCAAACTATACGTGCGCCGCCATCTTTAAACTGCCCCACAAGCGTTATCTGAACAAACCCCGCCTCCCGCTCGACGATTGGCTAGGATTGGTTAGACTCGTCCCGGGTTCTGTTCTATGATTGGCTAGTCATTTGAATGCACGCGCAGACTATTCACCAACCTACCATCCAGCCAATACGAAGCCAAAACCCGGAATACGGTTCCGGTAAGAAATTCAGAACGCACCGCTAGTCCGGGTTCTCGGGCGATAGTTTTCTTTTTCACTGCCGCTAGGGGGCGGAGGAAGGTGAAGGTTAACCGATGATTAAAATGAACACATATTAAAATAATAATTTAATAAAAACTACAAAAGTTATACAGATGCTGTAATCCAGTCGCTCTTCTGGCTGAAGAGTTTGTTTAAAGTTAAGACGGTCCTTGCACTCATGCTGCATTCATGTTGTATAGAAAAAATAATGTTCTTCTAAATCTTCTACTGAATCTTATTCTGAATTTTTTTCTGAATCTTCTTCTAAATAGTCTGAACCTTCTTCCGAATCTTCTTTTGAATTTTCTTCTGCATCTTCTTCTGAATCCTCTGAATCTTCTTCTGAATTCTCTGAATCTTCTTCTGAATCTTCTTCTGAATCCTCTGAATCTTCTTCTGAATCTTCTTCTGAATCCTCTGAATCTTCTTCTGAATTCTCTGAATCTTCTTCTGAATCTTCTTCTGAATCCTCTGAATCTTCTTCTGAATCTTCTTCTGAATCCTCTGAATCTTCTTCTGAATCCGCTGAATCTTCTTCTGAATCCGCTGAATCTTCTTCTGAATCCTCTGAATCTTCTGAATCTTCTTCTGGATCCTCTTTTAAATCTTCTGAATCTTCTTCTGAATTTTCTTCTGAATCACCCTCTGAATCGTGTTCTGAATTTTCTTCTGAATCTTCTTCTGAATTTTCTTCTGAATCACCCTCTGAATCATCTACTGAATCTCCCTCAGAATCTTCTGGCATTTCTGAAGCTTCCTCTGACACTTTTGAAACATCTGAATCCCCGAATCTTCGGACTCTTTTTAATTGTCTACTTCTATGACTGTTGAATCTTCTCCTCAGTTGTTTTCTTCTTCTTCATCTACGTCTTCATCTACTTCTGAATTCGTTGACTCTCATTCTCAATGTCCTTCTTCTTCTTCCATTATCATCATCAAAACTTAAACATCTGCTCACCCACCTAACACTAAAAAAAACTCCACCACATTTTCCTCTTAGCATCGAACAGATAAATAAATAAATAAATAGCCAATTTTTAAACAAAACAATATTTAACATTTTACTCTACTTTAAAAGCATATTCATAAAAGGACAAAGCTTTTTCTTCTACTGCGATTTTATATATTAAAATAAAAAAGGGGGATGATGAGGCGGAAGTGACGTCACATGCAAGCCATCGTGACGTCGCGGCGGTTTGTTGACATGTCTGTATTTGTTAAGGAGAGAGAAGAGCAACAACAGAAAAGCGTCTGCGGTCGTGCTGGTAAGAGCCGCGGCGAGTTGATCAACTTTTCATTTTTTAAAAATACATGTATATATTTTAGGCAGATGAAATAATAGTCAAGAAAAATAAATAAATAAAATAAAGCATGCTAGCCGAGTTAGCTGTTTACGTAAACTGTATTGTTAGTTATTTCATCAGCTAGCTGTTAGCTCAGGTTGTTAGTTAGCTTGGGCAGGATGATTTTATTCATCATCTATATATATATATATATATATATATATATATATATATATAATATATAAAGTTTGAACATAAAGTCGAAATGTTTAACGCTATTGCGAGTCGAATAGCGGAGCTGATTGATATCTTTTATTCTTATTTTCCTCTTGGGCAAGTGAGTAAGTAAGTCTTCGTGTCATGCTTCTGGGATGTTGGCTGCATTTCAAACGACTCCGTGTTGGAGATACAAGCTCACTATGTAGTGCGCAGTGCAGTGCGCGTGTAGTGCACTTTGAAGTGCTGGAAGGGTTGATTTGGAATACAGCCGCGCGCAATGTCACCGTCTGGCTTGTTTTCCCCCCTTGTAATAACAGAAAAAACTTCTATTCTATTTATTTATTTATTTATTTATTAATTAATTAATTATTATCATCATCATCATTATTATTAAGTTGTCATGAATTAGGAGTACATCTTGTATCAAGATATATTCCTGTTTGTTTGTTTTTGTTTGTTTGTCAGCATGACATGCATCATAAACAGGATGTTGGAGAATATGACTTCACGCCTTGGTTATTTTTAAACCTCCAGGAAGAAATCAGTTCCACAGAACAGTGTGTGTCGTGGCTTTTTCTTGGAGCTGGCGCGTAAAAGTCCGTCGCCTTAAATCGTCTCGCTTTCCTTCCTCTCCGTAAGGACCCGTGACGAACGATTGAACGCGGCGGAGAATGTGAAGCACGATGGCCGATTTCCAGACCTACCGGGAGTACCAGAGACTGGAGGATTACGAGGAGGACTCGCCTCCGGGAGAGGAGGACCTGCTCATTCACGTACCGGAGGGACTCAAAGGTACGGAGAGGATGGTGTCACGTTCGCTGCGTAAAGTGCGGAGCGATGTGGCGGCGCTTTAATGTATTAACAATTCTCTCTGGTCAAACTATCTTGAGGCTTTCGTCACGCATGGAAGCTGTCTCTGATGCAACACTCTGTTTGTTTGTTTGTTTGTTTGTTTGTTTGTTTCTAGATTCCTGGCATCACATCAAGAACCTGGACAATTTCTTCACGAGAATATCCTTCCCTGTGACATTTACGTTCGCTTCTAGTGTTTCTTACGTTTCTGAGCATGCTTCCCCGAGTCTGCTCGTGTGTTCCTTAACGAAGCCTCGCGTACATCTATCATTTCCATCAGAGGAACGGGTTCGCCTGTATGATGCTCGCCGAGTTCTTCGAGCTCGTGTAAGTAAGCGGCGTTAAGCGCCCGTATGGTTGTTTTTTTTTTTTTCGGACCGGGTCCGGATTCGGAGCGTTTTAACCGGGCTGCGGTCGTGCCCTTCCAGGCAGTTCCTGTTTGTGGTGACGTTCACGACCTTCCTGTTCAACTGCGTGGAGTACGACGTGCTGTTCGCCGACCGGGCCGTGAACCACACCGGGCCGGGCGTGAACCCGCTGGACAGGACCAAGGTGACGCTTCCGGATGCCGTCCTGCCGCCTGAGCGGTGTGCCGAGAGGTCAGTGTGGCCCAGGTTCTACTCCAGGACTCGCCTCTAGTACGAATTCATAAGAAAATAATCGCAGTTTCCAGCTTCACGTTGGCGACTTTCTACTACTTCTACGTCGCAAACTTGGTGCCGACACTGGAGGCTAAACGCTAAATAAACATTTGCTCACCTTTAAAAGTGTCAGGTTTTTATTATTAGGTTTCGATCACGCTAAGTACGTCGTGTCTACGGTGTTACTGTAACTCGATACCTTCCGACCAATCAGAACGGAGAATTCGTTTGAAAAGCTTCGACGTTTTAAAAATTGTTTCCGAAAGCCTCTTTTATCACCTCACGTTTTCCGTGTCCGATCCGGTCAAGTTCGGCTTTTTTTTTCTTTTCCTGTTCAGCTCCTCCTCCTCCTCTGTAATATCCAGACTGTAAACAAACACCATTTATTGCCACACCACGAGAGAGAGAGAGAGAGAGAACCCGCCGTCACGGAGCTTGCTATTTCTGTGGCGGCGTTACACGGAACAGATCCGCTTTCTGAGAAGACCCGTTTAGTAATCTGCCTTCGTTTGAACGCGGCCGTCGTCTGTCCAGCCAGAACGTGTCGGTTACTAGAGGCGACGCGGTTCCAGCGTGGCCTCCGTCCAAGAACAAGCACAGCACGCGCTTGCTTGGCCTGGAGTCGTGGACGTCCGTTCCGTGCTCGTTCGACGGTTTGAGCTCAACACACTCGTGAACAAATAACAAAACGACTTTATACATCACCTTTTATACAAAAGGGACGTTTCCGGAAACCGAGTTTTCTTCTTTAAGGAGACCCTTCTGTAAAAATTCCTGGAAGGAGTCTCTGGCGTCGGCGCTTTCTAACAGAGCTTCGAGGCTTCTTCGGCGAACGTTCTAGACGGGTAAAAAAACCCCCCAAAAAAACGTGCAACGTCTCATTCTTGTAATCCATAATTCATATTGGAGTCATCTCCAAGATGGCAGAAACATCCTCCTTTATTATTGCATCGTGTTTTTATTTATTTTTTGATTTAATCACATTATTATTATTATTATTATTATTCGTTCGGATGCACAGTGATTGGACGGACGCACAATGTTTTATTAGCGTGTGTGACTTGTTAACAACACACATACACACACACTGCAGCCTGACAAAATAAAATGAGCATTACTGCCGCGTAACAATTGTAATGTCTCGTGTGATAAAGTGTCCCGCCGTTTTTATAGTCCGTTATATCGTTCACGTTGCCGAGTCTGAGTCCGGCGCGCTCGCTCTAAAAGAAATGAATTATATTCTATATGTATATATATATCTCAGCACCTTCCGGACTGTAAATCTCGGTTTACGCTGAAAATTGGCAGCTGTAGAACGTGTGACGAGAATGCACTAGAAAACATCTGGCTGTGTCGCGTTCAGGATTCGAGACAACAGCTGGATCATCTTTCTCCTCGTCATGGCGGCCATCTTTTGGGTCTACCGGCTCGGGAAGGTGATCTGCAACCTGCTGGGTTACTGGGAGATCCGGCAGTTTTATAGAAAAGCCCTGAAGATCAGCATGGTGAGTACAGGTGTTCTATTACATGCACGTTCCACGACGGTTTTTAAGCTCTCCGTCGTTCCTCAGGACGAGCTGCGTGACTTCAGCTGGCAGGAAGTGCAGGCGCGTCTGATCAGGCTGCAGCGCGAGCAGCAGATGTGCGTGCACAAGAAAGAGCTGACCGAGCTGGACATCTACCACCGCATCCTACGCTTCAAGAACTACACGGTCGCCATGATCAACAAGTCGCTGCTGCCCGTGCACCTGCGCGTGCCCTTCCTCGGCGACGCGGTCTTCCTGACCCAGGGCCTCAAGTACAACTTTGAGCTGATCCTGTTCTGGGGGCCGGGCTCGCCGTTTCAGAACAAATGGAGCCTGCATCCGAAGTACAAGCGAGCGAGCGAGCGCCTGGAGCTGGCGCGGCAGCTGAGCCGCACCATCCTGCTCACGGGCGTGGCCAACCTGCTGCTGTGTCCGCTCGTGCTGGTGTGGCAGACGCTGTACGCCTTCTTCAGCTATGCCGAGGCCATCAAGCGCGAGCCGGGCAGTCTCGGGACGCGCCGCTGGTCGCTCTACGGACGTCTCTACCTGCGCCATTTCAACGAGCTGGACCACGAGCTGCGCGAGCGCCTCGGCCGTGCCTACCGTCCCGCCGCCAAATACATGAACGCCTTCAACTCGCCGCTGCTCGCCGTGCTGGCCCGGAGCGCCGCCTTCTTTGCCGGCTCGCTCTTGGCCGTCCTCGTCGCGCTGACTGTCTACGACGAAGACGTCCTTGCCGTGCAGCACGTCCTCACTGCGGGGACCGCTCTCGGAGTCATCATCACCGTCGCCAGGTACGAAGATCCTCCGTATCTTTATTTTCCGCCGCAGGACAAGAACCGCTTACTGGTGCTCTCAATTCTTTGTGCTCTCTGGCAGGTCCTTCATCCCAGACGAGCATACGGTGTGGTGCCCCGAGCAGCTGCTACAGTGTGTGTTAGCACACATCCACTACATGCCCGATCACTGGAAGGGCAACGCTAACAAGAGCGAGACGCGCGATGAGCTGGCGCAGCTTTTCCAGTACAAAGCAGTGAGAAATACACACCGGAGACCTTTTTGTCTTTTTCACCCTCTGTGTGGTTCATTCGGTAAAAACGTTCTTCTGTGCAGGTCTTTATTCTGGAGGAGCTGCTCAGTCCCATCGTGACACCTTTCATCCTCATCTTCGTGCTCCGGAGCAAGTCTCTGGAGATCATCGACTTCCTGCGCAACTTTACCGTGGAGGTGGTGGGCGTCGGCGACATATGCTCCTTCGCGCAGATGGACGTCCGTCGACACGGCAACCCGCAGGTGTGTGTGTGTGTGTGTGTGTGTGTGTGTGTGTGTGTAGAAATAAATCTAAATGTATAATATGTATCTAAGATATAACTATATATACGCTGTTACTTTTTAACGATCTGACGTGACTTCTTCGCTCTCAGTGGATGTCCGAGGGTCAGACGGAGGCGTCGGTGTACCAGCAGGCAGAAAACGGCAAGACGGAGCTGTCGCTTGTTCACTTCACCCTGAAGAACCCTCGCTGGCAGCCGCCGCAGGACAGCTCGCTGTTCATCAGCCATATGCGCGAGAAGGTGCAGCAGGACGCCGCGCAGGCCGGCCCGAACCCTCAGCTCCTGCTCTCCGAGGCGCCGCTCTGCACCTCACTGCTCTCCAATGACTCCGCCACCGCTGTGGGTTACGCTTTTTTTTTAAAAACATTTTTATTTGTTAATCGTTAACTGTTCATCCGACAACGTTGTGTGAGAAACGATTGTGTGTTTCCCCTGCAGCATGACACCCTTCTGGCGAGCGTTCTGGCTCATCCGGTCCTCACGGCGTCCGGGATGCCGGGCTGGAACCGTCGTTTTGTTCCCCCGAGCAGCACAGCCTCGATCGCCGCTAGCGTCCTCGCCTCGCTCTCTTCCTCCCAACAGCCTCACGCCGGCCGCTCACGCTCTCATGTCCTCCAGCCGTCCGTTCATCAACACCACCAACACCAAGGACCCATGTACCACAGCAGTGCCGGTGACAGGTGATCACGTTCCACCTATTTAGCAGCGAAAAAAAATTTACAAGGCGTCGCTAATTAGAAATTGATTAGCCAGTTCATTTTGAACTATTAGGAAAGTTTAGATGCGACTCGGAATGAGTCCGTAAGATATTCGAGTAAACTCTCTCGTTTACGGTCCAGCATGTGTGCCAGCGAGTCGAGGATGCACAGCCAGTCCAGTTCAGCCCTCCTCTCGGAGTTCGCCACGGCCGAGATGAGCCTCCACGCCATCTACATGCACGAGGTAAGTGCTGCGCCGATGAAGGCGATGCAGCTCGTACGCCACGGGTCTCAAAGCAGTCGACGTGGTTCTGTGTTCCTGTCATGTGTCAGCTGTCTGTATGCGACGATAATATATGATATAATCCCGAATTAAGATGAAGGTCATTGCCGCACGCAGGTGCATCAGCAGAAGTTCCAGGGTCAGCGTGGACCTGCTCAATTACATCCTCATGTGTCCTTAAGTGCTGGTGAGTTTTTGTTTTTAATATAATACATACGTTAGTATACTATTGGAATTTGGCGTATAACGCGTTTCTAAATAATGTCTCCCAACGCTAGTGCCCTTGCCTCAGATGCACCCAGGTGGTCTGATGGTGTCCTCCCCTCTCCGGTTGGGAGGCTGGGTGGAGGAAGAGGAGGAGGAAGAGGAGATCGACAGCAGCTCTGGTCCACAGCATTTGAGTCACACGAGCGGGGCGAGCAGCTGAAGTGCCTTAACGATCTGAGGGTGTGTTATCCGTCGTTATAATGTAAGGAATATAAACACTGAGGTCAGGGGTTGAAGTGTTTCGTTCCTCTTGCACCACTGTAAATTTACCATTGACGATTTATTAGGGATTATCTTTGATAATTACCATTTAATTACGCACCGTAATTTACAGTTACATTTAACGTTGTGACGATTTAACATTTGGGTAGCAGTTGTAACGACAGTTACAAGAAAATCAAGAAAATCGTTGGCTTTTTTTCGTGGAAAACCCACTCGAATTGGCGCAGTCGCGATCGGAGGAAAGAGTTTTACGCGGTCTTTCGCAGCAGTGTGAAGAAATTGAACCAACACCTTGTGACCAATCAGAATTGAGAGTTTGACAGCGTTGCGGTAATAAATGTTGGTTTTTAATTAAAAAACAAAAATGTTGCTATTTTGCCATGTTATTATTATGATTTCAAAGTCTTGCTGTTTTTAAAATTTTTTTATTTCTTCTTTCTGTCTTTCGCAGTCTTTGCATTCGTTTTCTGGAAGGACGCCGTGGCCTTAGTTTCAGTCGGAAGCTTCTCGATCAAACGAGTCGGATCACGGAGTCTTCGCTTCAGCCGTCTTCCGGTCTCGAGGAGCCGTGGTTCCTGGTATTCTGGACCGACAGATCATACCGGCTACCTTCTCCTCTCGCTTAGATGTTTCACTAGGAGACATTTTTTTTCAAAATTTATTTTAATTTGTTGATGTGTGTGTGTGTGTGTGTATGTGTGTTCATTCTCAAGGTCAAGTGTTTTCAGCTGTAGGTTGGTTTCCGAAACATCGCACGAGTTATAGAAAAGGTTTGTTAGCGTGTGTTTTTTGCTTTTCTTTGAAGATTATGGCGTTTCGTCGGCGTATTATTTTGCACGTGGCGCCCAAACGACGGAGACGTCCGAACGTTTTCTACGAAAGATTTACGAATCGTTAGAGAGCACTGAACTATCCTGAATACTTTTTTTTACACAGGTGCTGAAACGTACACACGGTTCATGTCCACTTTCAGAGCGACACTAAAGCTATAATCGGGGCAAATCATTTCAATAAGGAATAACACACTCACTGGTGTGCGGTCGTTAGGAAAATAATCAAAGACGGGGAGTTTTATGCATCTGCAATAACGGCACGTCCTGAAGTGTTTGTTTTTCACCTCACGCTCCAGCGAGTATCATTTTATTTATCAGTAAATGACACGGTGTCCGTTTATAGTTGCGTTTAAAAGTTCGTTCCTCTTCTCACTTACTTTATAACAGCGAGCAGTAGTTTCCTCACCCGCCTCTCTCTCTCTCTCTCTCTCGCAGCGAGTCGTTACCAAGAAACCGTCAAGACCGATGTCCTGGAGTTCTGAAAACGGAGACTCCTTCCAAAATAACACCTCATTTATTTCTTTTCAAAATGGGATTATGTCGAGAATCTACCATGCACGTCTCGCGCACCTGAAAATCCACTTATGTAAAACGAATCAACGCCACCTGACCAAACAGAATGGAGAATTCAACAGCGTTTATATTTAATACTGATTCAGTGAGACGTTAAGTACGTATAAGTATTTTATTTTGGTTTTACATTATTATAAAACTTTTAAATGGTGCTGATATGACAGGATGAGGAAATGATGTACGTTTTTTTTTTTTTTTTCTTTTTCTCTCTCTCTCTCTCAATATTAACGCCTAATTAGCTAAGTGATGAATTAGCTAGCTTTTAATCAAGCCTTAGACAAGCACGATTCATTTTCTTACCGCGCGCTCGGATAAATAATGTATCGCGGAGAGGCCATTACGAAGACCGGATCCTCTCTCGTCGCTGATACGTGAAAAGTTTCCGGAGCCACATTTATTTCGACCTGAAAAATAGTATTGCTGTTAAGAACGAAGGGGAAAAAACAGCGCATTTGCCTCTGAAATGTTGTTGGTTTTTTTTTCTCTTTCTTTTCAGTTCACGTCAGGGCAAATGCATTAATATTCAACACAGCCTGAAATACCTCTGCACATTCACACTAGGTAATGTACAGTATTTATTTTGGTGCGTATATTGTGTTACTACAGGGGGGAGATCGGCGCGGGCGAGGCGAGGTGAGTCAGCTGATCCGACACGCGTACGCTCGAGGCGTGACTGAACGCGTTTGCGAAAAAGAATCGATTGGTGATTTTACGTGTTGTGTTATCGTCATGACCACTATAAGCAGTCTTAAGTTATGACTGTGCAAGGTGCTATATGTTTTGGTTGCTTTTTCATATTTATCGGTTTGTTTTTTTTTGTTTTTGACTGATCAGAACAACACTATTTAAAAATAAACCCAGTGTAAAATGGTCTCTTTGTCCTTTCAGACTGTTTCCATTTTTTTTTATATACGTTTCTTAATCGTAAAGTGTATGTGGTAATAATTGTGTGTCTATCATAGTAGTTATAACACTAATTACATAAGACGTACTAATACCATAACCTGGTACTGTGTACACTGTAACAGTGCGTACCAATAACACAGTAAAAACATCTATTCGATAATTATACAGAGATATACGTGTATGCAGTTAGAACACTCGAATAACATTTTGTATATTGTAACCGATTATTAAGCAACGCAAGAGTAGCACTGGTCATCAGTAAGGGGTCTCGATCCCACTGGGGCTTTCAGATGTCACACCTTTTATGTTTTTTGGGGAGGATTACTGTTTATTTTACCCACACGGGCTTAGAAAGAAAACTTTTAGCTTTTAGCTGAGCCACGCCTTGAACCCTGAACTTCCACACAAGAAATCTACCAGCCAAGCCACCAGGGCAGATGTGGTACGGCTTTAACCTTTGGGGGGAAAAAAGCACTAGAAACTGGCGCTAAAAAGAAAATGGTGGTGGGGTGGGGAATATATATATATATATATATATAATCAAGTTGTCCATGTCTCCTCTTTCGTCTCTAATGATCAGGTCTGTGTCCGATTAAACAAAGCAGTGCTTATTTACCAGCGTCGCTCCAACAAGATAAGTCAGAGCGATCAACTCAGTCATCGAGTGCATTCAAAGGTTTCAAAATAATCTGACAGAACATCTGGTTTTTACCAATCCACTCAAATATATTTACAGTTGAAAGTACTGAAAAATGAAAAACCTGCTAGGAGTAGTAGGAGATAGGAGAAAGTAGTTTAAATGGGGGAACTTCAATTTTAAAAAAAAAAAGCTCGAGTAACGTTAGGCGACATATAGCAGGTAGAGCAAGTCTTTCGCCTTGCAGCTCCAGAGTTCCTGGTTTGATCCCGAGCTCTGCTTACTGTCCGTGCAGTGTTTCCATGTCTGTGTAGGTTTCTTCCAGGTTCCTCCCAACATTCCAGTAGTTTGGTTAGGAAATCTAAATAAAAACACTTCCTCTTCCTCAATAGAAAACAAGTGCTAATTATTCAGCAGCTTCACACCAGCCTGCTGGGATTTTCGTGTTAGCAATGTTAACACTCTTAACACCTGAATGTACAGTATATGAAAGACAGACAGACGGACGCGGTACTCATTAAGACAAGGTTAAATATGTTTATTATATAGGTTCATTTACACTTCACAATTGACTCTTAAAATGTGGATTATATGTGCTAGAAATCCTGTTCTATAAAACAATGCTGTTAACTGAATGCAGAAGCGAAATGAAAAAGAGGGCGGATGTTTGTTTGTTTGTTTGTTTGTTTTGTGTGATATATCCCTCAGTCTTCGCTCGCAGCATGTGGAACGCCATCGGATAAATCGTTCATATGCAGGAAATATGTGCATGCAAGCAAAGAAAGGAAGACGCCTTTGGCATATGTAGTTTGTGGTGGTGGTGGTGGTGGTGTTTTTTCGGGGGCTCGATGTATGAGCAGTCTTTCTTGAAAGACGCAAGGGGATTATGATTAAAGCTGTCCTGAAGGAATTCCGCATCATTTATAAATAACTATACCATCTTCGCTTTGTATTCCGTCACCGGAATGCTTTCTCTATCGTTGCTGTAGACTAATAGGACAGATAAATTGGCGGAACTGGACCGAAAGCAGTGCACACACACACACACCTCTCATTAATTCACGCAAATCGGCCCACTTTTTGATGCTCTTAACGTGATGTGCTGAAACCTGAATCTTTCCCGACTTTCTCCTTAATTCGAAGCCTTGCTCGCTACTTCGTAATACCAGGATATAGAATAGAAACGATTAGAAATATGATGCATATCAAAAGTAAAACGCTCCGCCTCGGCGAGCTCGACGCCGAACCTGAATCTAATCTTTCCTTTTTGACTAACAGTTAAGACTTGAGGGTAGTAACATTGGTTATTCTAACACGTGACGCGTATTATTGCACTTATATACATGTAATGTAAACAAGACAAAACATTTTTTTTTTCAACTGCATTCAGAGAAACACGTTCGATTACACGTCGTCATTTACTCCCTTAACGTCGACTAGGCTTGTGTTGATGTTTCAGTTTTACCTCACGCTAATAGAATACACTGTATTGCACATGAATGCGTGTTTAATAATAAGCGGCCTTTTTTGTGTTTAACCACCATGAACGTTACCGCGTCCGCCATTTTGAAAGATTTGAATCTACCCTGATAAAGAACTCTAACGCATGTTCGGTCCTGAGCTCGGGTTACTGCTCGCCCTTGGGTTTCCTCCAGGTCTATCTGGTTTCCTGCGACCTCCCAAAACCATGGCGGAACCGTGGCTGTTGATGAAAGATGGATGAATTTTTGGTACTCGATCACAACTTCGCACCAAATATTAAGAACGTTAGCTAAGATCTAGCTAGCTAGCAGTCATAACCATGCTTTAAACCAGTCAAGTCCTTCATGACGCTTCTTATCCTCTTGAATTGAGGTGCCAGCAATTGATATACACCTTCTGACCAATCAGAATCGAGAATTCATGTGCATAAAGTTAGCCTATGAACGAACAATGCAAACTAGCTAACTAAACACGAAAGCAAAAACACAGTGAGTAGGGACGAAGTTTGTCCGTGATAAATATCGGTGTATATTGTGGGCTACATTGAATCATCAGCACAAGCCTAGCGTTGAACAAAAGTAAACGTTACTGCCTGATTACGCTCACTTTGTGCAGGGGTGTGCCTTGTTTATTTCACTTTCAGAAGCAGCCTTAACAATCAGAGTTCAAGAAAATGGCAACCGGTTGCTCTCCGCGTCTCCGGCGTCGCCTTTAACTCGTCGAAAAAAACAAGTGCTTACTATCGTTTTCACAACATGAAACAAAACAGTTGGTGCTGCTGATACTGCGTTATGCTAATATAACCTGAGTATTGTTTTGGAAAAGTGTTGCCTACTTGTACTTTTTATTATTTTTTTTACGGGTGATATCTGATTCTATTCAGGCATTGATTTTATTCGTTGACCGATTGGAACTACTCGTCACGTACTGTGCGTGTAGATATGTACATGTATACAAGTCGGAATCACAGTTTGCCGTCGGACCCGCTAATCGTCCCTCGCCGACCGCGTCGTCAACAAGCGAACTCCTCGAAGTTGCCTAGAGTCGGGTGACTAGGTAGCACGTTCGGCGCGAATCCGAGGCTGTCCGAGTGACTCCGGAGTGTGTCGCATGTGCTCTGGAAGAGAGGGGAAACGGGGAAGGAGGGGAGAGATGTTCAGATGTGCCGGAGGATGCACGATGAATCGATGGCACCGCCGGAAAAGACAGCGGGAAGGGAAGGGGAACGGAACGGATAGATACAAATAAATAAATAAAAAACCAAAACAACATCCATAGATGGGGCATGGAACAGAAATATAAATGGAGTTATGGTCATTGAGGTATAAAATGAGACGGGGTGGAGTAAGTAAGTATGAATGAAAGGGGAAGAGGGGGAGAAGACATTCTTACTTAATCCTGGATGTAGGATTTTTGCTTTTGGTCATACATCATAGAAACATGTGCAGAACATTTAATAAAAGCACCCCACCCCTTCTCAAACTTGAGGACTATTTCCTTAATCTTGGTTTCAAACTCATTGCGTGTAGACCTGTGATGACATCACAAAGGGATGCATCTAGTGATGTCATTAGACACAGGTTCCATCACAATGTCTCGCACGAAGAAAACTCAGAGCGTCTGAAAATAAGAGCTTCGGCACTCGGGCATGGTTTTAAGGGCACGATTTGTAAAGTGTTCAAAGACGACGATACATTTTTGACAAGACTTTTTTTTTTTTCGTGCATCGAATCGAGAAAGCTGTGCAAAAAAATAAAAAAGAGACATTCTGTGTGACACTTTGTCGAATCGTGCCCTTTGTAGCCTTTCAGGCTCAAATTTTGATGCATGGAATGCTCCCCCTCCCCAGTTCCAGTTATAAGAACTAAATCCACACCAAAGGCGCAAAGGACATCACTTTATTAGGTACGCCTGACTCATACCTGACATCAATGGCTATTTTATGAGATGCAACTACCACACGGGCGCACCTCTGTATATAGGCATACGATTATTGATACACTCGTAGCATGACCTCCACATTAGTGTCACAGCTTCACGGAGATCGTTCAACCACCTAATAATGTGCATTTGATGATGTCCTGTAGTGGCCCCTTTCCTTTGATGGATGAGGCAGAACACACTGTCAAATTGCGCATAGGAACGCATGGACTTGCCAACAAATGCATTTATACGATGGATGTAAAATGCTTTGCGCAAGTATTCACCCTCCATAAACTGTTCCTTATTTTGTAGTACAATCTCAAAGTGAATAGACCTCACCGGGATTATAGGTCATAAATCTGCACAAAATAGCCTGTAATATTGAAGCGGGGGGTCATTTATGGAAGGGTGGCAAGCCGTATGAACTCCTGGCTTGCAGTTTGACAGAAAGGAACTATTTGGCCATGGCACAAAAGCACCCTGAGATTGCTATTCCCCCACAGTGAAGCACATTGGTGGTAGAATCACTTTGAGAGAATTACCCTCGGCCTCTTGGTTCCCCCTCCTTAACAAGTCGATGACTTTTATTGCACAGCCGCCTCTCCTCTTGTTTAGACGGTAGAATCTGGGGCCTTCCAGGAACAGGTGTATTTACATTGAGGTCATGTGAAAATAACTGCACACAGGTAGACTCCAGAACTAAATTTAGGGCTTTTACAACGGGGGCGAATACTTACACTTATCTCACAATGTTTACATTGTAATAATGTTACAAACTATATTACCTTTACCCCCACTTTGGGTTATTTAGTGAAGAATCATGACATATAATACCAAAACAAGTCCATTTCAGTTCCAGCTTATAGCACTCACTACAAAATGAGGAAAAGTTCTAGGGGGTGTATACTTATTCAAGACGCTGTACTTGATAAAAGGCCCAATGAATGTACATGTCGATATGCACAATGAGACAGTCTGTGAAATAGTGCAAGAACCATTTATTGCTTTAGTGTAGTGTTATTTGGACTAAAGTGATCATTTCCACCAAAGAAGGCTTATAATCCGTTTCAAACAGGACAATGTTCATGCAGGCCTTTAATGACTAGCATAAATCAAGCAGAGACGTCAAAAGGTTGAAAGAAAAGAAAAGAAAAGAAAAGAAGATATTACTAGTTTTATTATGGTTGCATATTTGATGCAGGCAAAAACATCTAGCACTTCTTTGGGGCAGATAAACCTAGTGACGTCTTACACAAAAGGTTACGTGATGGTATTGGGGAAGTAATTCAACGTAAATCAAGCATCCTAAATCGAATGTTCCAGTTTAAAGATACCTTGCACGAATCTGGGATATATCAATACTTGGAAAGATTGATTTGCTTTTGCTCGTTTGGCTAATGTTTTTTATCTGAAGCAACATACAACTGAACCGGGATACAACTCAGCAGTCGAAACAAGGCTCGGTGTTGCTGGGATTTGAATTCATGACCTAATGATCTATAACTCAAAGCCTTAGCCACCGAGTCATGCTTAAACGCTTGCATGTTTGTAAAAGTCCATTGGAATTTGTTGTAAAGGTTCTCTTGGGATTCCTCATGGTTTCCATACATACAGTTCGCTAAAAATAAACCACACTTTAAATCTTTAATAGATCTTTTAATTGAGCATTCAGGTTGTCAACCTAAGAATACCTTAACGTAGCCATATGCATCAAGAATTTGATGTATGTACAGTATGTCCTGGAATACTGATTGTATGACTGTATGTGAGCAGTTATTGACTACTAACTGGATGTCAGGTTTGGTTGATGCAGTCCCTGTTGGCAGATATGACCAACAAAAGAAGTAGGATCTACTTCCTGTTCCTGGCGCAATCTTTAGTGAGGTAGATCACTAGATAAACAAGATCAGCATGTCCACTGAACTAAACTGGCTATCCATTGATGAGTCATGGAAAAGAGTTGATGGAAAGGATATGCAAGTAGGGCAACCCTGATAAATATCACCACCCGCCTGCAACGTTTTGACCAGCAAACCACAATGACGAACCTACTCAAGCTCAAGCAATATCAAAAGGTTCATTAAGCAATAAGAGAGGTTGTGCTACATTCCCAATTCCCAACTACCTGTTGTGGAAGATGCAAATCAATGTCCCAATGTCCTCAGGCTTAGATTCATTGTTCTAGGACCTTTCTTAAGGGGAATCGAGAGAGACAGCACCTTTGTCTGCTATCACGTGAACCATCGGAGTAGAGTGAGGTCTGACTACTTGCTAAAACCATCTGAGCAAATCCTCACATAGGTATTTCTCTTTTCACCTCATAATACTATGGGAAGTACAGAGCAGGAGTTTTGTCCTCCAAAGTTGTCCTCGTTTCATTCCTTTCAACATCTGTGAGTAATATTTATTATTTACATTATGGGCATTTTTATAGATCTGGTGCTGTAGCATCTGGTTAGCATTAGATAGTCAATCCATGTTTATGGATGGCAGCCTCATCGATTATCTCATAAGACTTGCTAGAGCTGCAGGCATTCCAGAAGTGGGTTATCAGCCTGTGACTGGACCCAAGACAATATGGACTGAAATGTGTCCTTGTCAACATGAAAGGAGCCCAAGCACTGGCCCGCTGATATTTCAGAGCGTTCCAACACAAGGAGTCTGTTTGGTAGCAGTGTGCCACTAGAATGAGATAATCACTCCCCTACATGCTGGTTTGTGGTGTGGTACTACAGGGCCACTGGGTGAACATGACCCCCTAGAGTAAGGTGGGAACACGTCAACCAGTTGGAATTGAAGGCGGTCCATCAGAACTATAATCAGTTTCTCCTCAGTTGGGCCCACCCATGATGGACCTGTCCCATGTCATCACACTGCCGGTCGTGGTTCTCCCTGGCAGAGCCAGACAACTCACAAAGACAGGATGACCTGTTGTATACCTTTTCTTCTCTATTGATGATTCTTCCCATGCTGTACAACAAATTCAACAACTAGGCCAAAGAGTCTTTTTGGTGGCCCCTAGATGGCTGGCAAGACCATGGTTCCCTGGAGGCTTCCTACCCGAACAGACTGACTGTCCCAAATGAATCTGGCATGCACAGCCCGACCACCCGTATCTTTGTGTCTGGCCCCTTGGGCAGAACTGCCAGCTGAGGACTGTGATCAATCAGTCCAGGAAACTCTTCTCAACACAAGAGCCACTAGCACATGGACCATATAATTGGACGCATCCTGTCCAAGGTGTGTGGCTGCTATCGTGGCACACCACAAAACTATGGATGGGACTCCTATTCTTGTTACTGACTTTCTGCCACAGTCCCCAGCCTGGGACATTTACATCATTTGTGAAACATTTGTCTGCAATGTCAATTGACCTTGAGGGTTTCAGTGAGGGTGAGCCTGCAGAGCATTCTTTGCTGTGCCTGGTATGTACCCTTTGGTGTTATTTGTACCAATTGGCAGCCATCAAATCCTCAGACAAACTATTTATTTGATTTGGAGGTAAGACACATGGGGCTCCCTTGTCTAGGCAGTGGCTGACCCAGTGGTGGAGGTGGTGGTGGTCACTCAGCCCTTATTGAGACATACCAGTGTCTCCTCCTCCTCACTGGTTACATACATAACTATGGTTCTCTGAACTCACCATAACTGCCATGGATCCTGCCTGGGCTGGCTTGGCAAGTAGGTTCAAGGGAATATTTTTGCGCTACGATGGTGGTATTTATTACAAATACTGGCTCACACATCACTACATGACTGGATTGTGGTATACATGTGAATAAGGAGGTATCTGGTGTTTCAAAAAAACAGTTATGTATGTTGTGTAGCATTGTACCCTCATTATGTAGTGTTATATCCAAGTTGAAATACCACAAATAAAGACTATTTAAAGGATATGCAAAATATGCAAACAAACAAACAAAAAATAAATACCATTAGTTGCATATACGTCACAAAAAGTCTGTTTCCCAAAAGCTTCACTGCAAACAGATTTGGAATGAGCATATATTTATAATTTGCACATGTAAAAATGTCAGTATAATAAAACACCTTTTGTAAGCATCCATAGTCAAAAGTTTTTGGGAAAGAGGGCTGCTACAAAATACAAAAAAAATCAAATAAAAACCAAAAACGAGGCAAGACTAATCCATTCATAGCACGGATTTGCTTTACCTGAACTTGTGCAATACATCATCTCCGTCGTGAAGGCTACGGGGTTTGAAAGACTTTCCTTAGAACGTTTGGAAACAACAGTTTCCTGCACTAATTTATTATTACAGGAAACATACAAAAGGGAAAACCTCAGAAAAGAAGGATATTTAAGGGGTTGAGAAATGAAATGCTGATGGGAATGGGTTATAGTTAGACAGGTTAAGAGGATGTACAGTATCTGCAGTATTGCCAGCGGCCAGCTACCTGGGGGTATGATTAGGCGTGACACCAGGGCTGGTGGGGTTCTCAGAGTAGTCCTGGAAGACACATGACGGGGAGAGAGATGAGGATGACCACACCAGGTATGGGTTCAGTTCAGTTTCAGGTTCAATCAAAGTGAATCCTGCATCAGGCCTCCATCCGAGTCCTAAATTTGCTGAATTGAATCTGAACTGACCCCAATCCTGGAGCAAACAAAATTATACAATGCGGAGTAAGTAATGATCCATTCATCCTTTTTTTTTTTTTTTTTAAAAAACAATGTTGACTTCTGTGAAACTGAATGAATAATAATTGCATTAACATTAAAAATGCATGAACAAGTCTTAATGAACTGGATCTTACAGCATCCACTGGAGAATATAAAGGATGAGGGAAACAATGATAACGTTTACTTAAGCATCTTATTTTAATACACAGCTTACAGTATATCTAAATAAAATCTTAGTAGAGATCATATTTTCAAAACTATAAACCCCAGAAATATGTTTTTATAGGTGACATGCAGTGGATTAGCATAATGTAGATAATGAATCTTGGCATGAAACGCCAAAGTATCAAGCACACACCAGCTATTCAAGCTGTATTTATTACCTATATTCAGGTATTCCTGGCACGGATGGTAAATGAGAACTTCGCAAGATGTGGAACTACTTTGTTGGATCAAACGTCTACATCCACAATGGGGCTTTTGTAACAGTAAACATCAGCAGACATATACGTGGTGGTGTTTTTTTTTTTTTTTTTTTAACCGTCATATACATTATAGGGTCTTAATTTGGGATGAACCGACCAAGCCAAATGAAACCTCTCGTGCAGAAAAGCAATCTTGGTTTTTCGTGAAAGAGCTTCACTCTTTACTTGGGTTCAATTGCTTTCTGTAATGTAAACCTTTTTTTCTATAATGCATATCAATAATTGCACTAGCACTCCACTTCCTGTTCATTTATAGACAAACCTTGTATGAGCCACACACACACACACACACACACACACACACGAACTGAGACAGACTCCATGTCTCCTTCTCCCCCCCCCTCAGAGGATCTGTATTAGTGATAGCTAAATCAATGCTCAGGATGTAATGCTACTTTACCCTTAAAATAAATAAATAAACAAATAAATAAAGAAATAAAGAAATCGATTACAGCAGCTTACTTTAACGCAAACCAATTAATGTTTCACCAAATTTATTATTCATTTTTGCCTATTTCAGTTCAGTAATGATAAATTTAAGAAGTAACAGAAATAATACATGTATTTGTGCCATTAAGTGTGATAAACATACATTACATAAGTTTAAGTTCGTATAGACGTCAGAGAATCTGCACTCATTAGTAATGAAACACAACCTAAAGGGTACACCCTGTTCTAGGGTGTTCATCTGGTGCCGTTATTAATAAATGAAATTATTTCCTAACACCAAGGGCGTAGACATCTCTGCTTAATCACCCATATTTATTCATTCATATTATCGCTTCCCTGTAGTTGCATATGAATGCACATGAAAAACGATTAGAACTTAGTGGAAGATATTATGACTTACTAATGCAAGTGTTTACAAATTAAATAAATAAATGAATGAATAAAATCACCCCAATTCACCCACGTCCCTGTTTAATTGCAATAATTTGCATTTCCCCCATATCAGAATTTGAGCCAAAGACGAAGGAAATAACAGCAGCGACATGCAGCGGTAAATATACAGTAGCTATGCGTTCAGATGCAGGTTTCCAACCACAAAAAACTAAACTAACCTTGCTTTCGTTTCGGTCATGTTATCTCAGCTCCACCTAAAGCATGCACATGCAGGCGGTATAGAACGAGCTCAGTTACCAGATTATCACTTGCACTCCGACGTGGCCGTCCTTTACGTAGAAAGTAGCCCAATACTTTATCCTTAAACACCTGAGGAAACAAGGTGCCGAGTTATAAAGACGTTAGTGCATGGCAGATTATAAGAGAGTACAGGAAAAATCCACAACATGTAAACGAATTAATGGACTTGATCTTCACATGGGTTTCATGTTGGGATTTGTTTAGCATCAAGTTCGTATTAATATATTTATCCAGAAATCCATTACTGCGCATGAGAAAATGCAAAAATGTTTAGTTTACATGACATTAAATGCACTGCTATATTGGTTAGCTTTGGCTTAATTGTTTGTCATGCCCACTGGATTGTAAATTGGTGACTCAGGTTTATTTATTTATTTATTTATTTTAAACTGACGTTTTCGTCTTAAATATATGACTCATTTGAGTCATTTACTTCAAAGTCTATATATAGACACCATTTTAGCAGCTCAAGCAAGACATTTCTGAACACGTCTTGTGTATAAATAAAGGAGACGCCATGTTGACGTGTTTGTTTATAATGTGTTAGATTTGACATTTACAAAGGGGAAAAATAACCTTGAGAATATTAACTCATTTACGTAATAAAATGAACCCAGCGTTGGGTTGAAAAACAACCCATTTGCTGGGTTAGAGTTAACAATCCAACGTGATGGGTCTGTTTAGTCAAAATGTGTTCGGGCCTGCATTTACCCAGCCGATGGGCTAAAAATAACCCAATTTGAGTTGTTTTTAATCCAGTGTGTTTGTTTTTTTTTTAAATATTTGCTTGCATCAAGTACATCTTAATGACTTCCTCAATCTTGCAAATGTGTCTTGCCTCAAGTTTTAATACTCGTCATATATACACAGCAAAATCACCAGTGTTGATTTAACACACACAGTGTAGAATTCACACCCTACAGTGTTTATTTAAGTCCATTGGACTCCACATGGCTTTGACTGGCCACTCAGGACCACTTAAACCGTGAAGCCAGCTCAAGGTAGCGTTAACCTTGCCTCTGAAGTCACTGTCCTATATAACAATGATTTCCCCATAGGCTTCAGCAGACAGAAATGAACTTTCTTGTAGGCTTGTAACAAGCTTTCCACACCCCTCATGATCCTGGAGGGATGGTATTGGTTCAGGGATGTTGTGTTTCCTGTACGCCGGTCCACTGGGCATTTGTTTTAGGCTTTTAAGTGTGCAATGTCTGGTTTCCTTTGATAGGCAACAGCTTTGTGCAGAGTTTTAGATGTTGTTGGCTGATGCACATGTCTTTTCAAGTTGTTTTTAGTTCCTTTTAGTCTGGTAGCTCAGTTTGGACGGATGGCGATGTTTGAACGGTTTCATGCGTCTTCTCGTCCTTAATTAAGAGCTACAAAGTACAGACAGGGATTTTCAGACACTTTCATCTTTTATTATTATTTTTCTTGTATACCGCCCTTTTGACTTTCTCATACCTTCAATATCATTTCCGATCAATATTTAACACTTAACCGATGAACCTCTCAGACACGTCTGTGTTTAATTCCAATGAGACGAGAGCCAGAGGCCACTGAACTATTTGGCTATCTCATGAAGCCACTATTAACTTCAATGACAGGGTCTAGATAGGTATGCATTGCTCATATTCCGTTTGAATCTTATACTCGAACACATCATGTGTGGCATGTGGGACGTGTTAGTAGATTATTCTCATTTGGGACATTTCTGCTTTCAAAAGCTGCATGCTTAATGTAGCTTAAAATCAGTACGATGTGAACATAGTGCAGATTCAAAATAAATAAATATATAAAGAGACAGAAATGCAATTTACCTCATACAAATAATCAAATATTTCCAGTATCGTCAGGACACTAGCTCCTATAAACAGTCCCATCTGCCCACCAATGTCACCTGAAAAAGGACAGTTACAATACAATAGCAGATGTATTACATGGAGATTTTAAATCAGTTAAACGTGTTTGTTTAAAAAAAATTTTTTTATCCCATCCATAATACGTCTCACCTAGTAGACCAGCCACTTCATATGCCTTCTTCTGCTCAATCTTTTCATAATTCAGGGCCTCAAAAAAGATATCCAGAACTAATATGTTTTCTCTGTAAGCGCATACACAAGCAAAGAAGGAAATGAGGGAACTGATTTCGTAAAAAGTAGATTTAAAAATGCCAAGATCAGTGTTATAGTCAGGACATAAATAATAAATACATTTATCATACATTCACTAGGCACTTTAATAGGAACACCTGTACACCGATTATCCAATCAGCCAATCATACTCACTCAAAATGGACAGTTGAATGGAAGAAAAATCAAGAAGAAATATTCCGTGGTCTTTTTCCAGTCTTCGACGGGATCGGTTTGGTGAGTCCGTGCTCAGTGTAGACAGACGTCTAAATTAATGTAGCTGTATAATTTTAAGAATTGTGATGCTGCCACATTGGCTGATTGGATAACCGCATGAATGAGCAGGTATACAGGTGTTACTAATAAACCGGTTGGTCAGTGTACATCATAGTATATCATTCAAAAGACCAGACCAGTTTTGTTCAGTTTACGTTCTAAAAACTATGCGGCTCCTGAAATGAAACTCCCAGTCCATTTCGGACGTTCTAATCTTAGAAGCTTTGAACGAATCGTTATCTGAATCTGGCTCGTCTCGTACCCGATGTACTGCTCTGATTTGTTGAACTTCTTGGCCAGGTATTTGGCAGACGCTTTGCTGGGTATTTTCACCATGGAGAGCTCCTTGCCATAGCGAGTCATATTGCAAGGTGTCGGGCACACGCAATAGTTGTTGTCCTTTTCGACGAGGAAATCTGCGAGTCGAAAGCAGCCGAAATTAATTCATTCTGAATAGTAAATTATATAACTAAATCCCACAGTGGGCTAAATCCCACTGCACCACTCTCAGCAGGTCGTCAACTGCATTGCAGGGAAATTACAAAACACGAAAGCAGACCCTAATGTTGATAAAATCAGTATTTCAGTATCAGATCAGTATTTCATCAATAAAATAAATCTCGGAAGCCATTGAAGATCCTGTTTTAACCATAAAGATTAATATGCAAGTTGTTCAGGGTGGATTTCTTCCTTTAATCACTTGAGACAGTCTTAATAATTGCTCAGCTTTGAGTGGGAAATTGTACCTTTTTGTATTTTTGATGCTACATAAAACTGTTAATATGTTCTCTTACCCAAAGCAGGATCTGCACAGTCCTTGTACTGCTCTGGGGTGCATACGGTGGAGGTGCCTAACAAAGTGTTCAGAGAACAGTAGACAATAACTGCAGTGGTTGTCAGAGTCGATATAAAACTAGATTTTATACGGCGGTAAAAAAATAAGTGCGTTTCTTTACCTGGCATGTGCACCATCCTGCAGTTGCAGTTCTCCAGCAGATACCGGGTTTCACAGTCGATACGACACCCTGTTATACTGTAGGTGGAGAAGAACTCCGAGTTCATGGCAGTGGATTGGCAGTCGCCCCAGGGCGGTGGAAGATACTGAAGCTGAGATACACCACACGGTTTTATTCATTAATGGTGCGAACATGCTGTTCGATAACAAATCAGACACGAGCAGCCAAGCAAAAGAAAAGACATTTGGTAAAAGGAGACAACACCGAGTACCAACTGAAGGATGACATAAGGGTCATAATGAATCATTTTTCATCCAAACGTGTGTTTGAATGAAAGGAGATTGCCAAGAAATGCCACAAGCTTAGAAAATGTACTGCTAAACAAACATGATGTGGAGAAAACCAGAGAAAGTGCAAACTAAGATCTTAGATCCAAGTCAAAATGCCATGAGAATACCATACATAAAATTCATGGTATACTTGGAGTCAGGCCAAAACATTCAGTATACCCGACTAGAACTTGAACTAGATCTAGATCGAGGCTCAGAAATGCACGACTACAGCCGACAAGACTTTGCAATGAAACACGAAAGAGCAGGACATAAGTAAACAGACATACTAATTAAGAGCTAAACACAGAACAGGTGCACACATTAGGAGAACAAACCAATGGCATGACAGGGTGGAAACCGAACAAAGGTACATGGCAAAACACAAACAAAAGCACATAGAGAATGAATAACAAGCACACGCAGCGTTTGTGATGCTGGGAGGAGGGATTTTTTTTTTCAGGAATTATCATATCTGAACATATTTGGATGTTCTCCCTAGTTCTGTCGGTCATTGATTGAGCAAATAAGGACTAAACCATCCGTTCCATCCCATCCCGAGAAATCCCAGCCAGTTCTGTCCTTGCAATCCTGGAACGTAGCGTCACCGATAATCGGATGCACATTCTTAGCCAGACGCACCATTTGGAAGCCTTGCACGCCTCGTTAGATACGAGCAAATGATATGATGGCATATTTCATTAAAGTGCTAAAGATCTACATATGGACCTTTCGAAAGAATCTCAAACAAACGTTTATCATGAACAGCTTAGCAGCCAGCAAGGCGTTGCTCGGGATGTATCGTGATTTCATTTCTGTACTAGAGAAAAGGTTGCTCCATTTCTCGTTTCCTTCCGTTTCCTCACTGAAGAACCTGACAGTAGCTTTTGGACGGTTTTGGGGATTTGAGCTCACAAATCAGCCCACTTTCACCACCGAGTTGTGATGGTGCAAACAGTCCGTGACCTTATTTACATGGGAGGTCTGTCATAATATACAGAGTCTCAGCATATGGTAATTGCATATTGTAATATGATCGTGAATGTATTTATTAATATTATTATTATTACGCTGATGATATTACAGCATATGTGAATATAAAGACAGACTGAAAGCAGTTTTTTATTGTAACAGCTCGTTTAATGAGATTGAGGGATTTTATTGACCCCTCCCCCTATACCCTTTTAATGGGTTACAGTATGAAGACCAAGTGACACGACCAACATGAGCCAACTTTCTGGGAGACTTGTATAAAGAGATCTTTAAACATTCTGGATATATGCAAAAATGTCACAGCGGGCAAATAAACACACTCTGACAAAAGACGTGCCTGTAATTTGAAATCTGCTTGCAGGGGTGGCTGTAAGAGAGGCACTAAAAGGATCAGTTGATAACAGCAGAGATGGATTTTTTTTTTTCCACAAGTGGAGGGAGAAAATATAATGGCTGTAAAAAGGTGTAAATTACTCCAGTTCCCCCAAACGTAAAACAATACGCTGTCCGTATCTGTAAAATAGGATGACCAATAAAAATGAATAGTTTTGTTCCCAGTGTGAAAACAACACATGTATCGATGACAATTGTTGACTGATGGTGATCACGGGTATCGATTTCATTTCAGCTGCTACAGGCTGATGGCCATAGAAATAAGAAACCAATGAGGCTGCAACTTCCAAAGTGCTCATTTCTTCAACAGTGCATAATGAAAATGCAGCTGGTTCACACAGAGGGTCCAAGTTCTAGAACAGCATCATAGCATAAAGGCTATCGTTTATCAAACGTTACGGTTAGTGTCTCTTTGGACAGCCCCTCAGTTAAGACGGACTTATCGCTCGCTACAAGGCTTTTTTCAAAAGCGAGTGACTGTCCAGGAATCCAGGAAGTGGATTAGGACACTATCCTTTCCACTTGTAAGGCTGTCCTGAGTGGGAAATTTCATTTCGCAGACGCTATGAAGATCCTCTAACGATAGAGCTGAGGTTAAAAGGATATTACTACGTTCTGTGTAGTCTGTCTGAAATCAGCATGATCTACGCTCGTGAGGAAAACATCTCTGTATATACACAAACATTCTTCAAAGTGAGTGGGAGGTAATAAGGGTATTTAAGTTTTTTAATTTTTTTTACATCCATTAGCAATTACATTTCACTGTCGCCATTACCGTATTTGCAGCTGGCTAACGAGTTTTCGTAACCTATGGCTTTTAGACAAGTGTCATAGCAGCGCTCTCACGCTGACTTTTTAATCAAAATCTTCCACTATAACGCTCCTCGGTTGTTTTGGGTACATAATGTGCTCGAAGACTGCCAATCATAGAGTCACGACAGCAAAATTGGGCTGAAAATCATTGGCGAAATGATTTCATCCTAATACCAAGTACACGCCTTGGTGACCTTATCGGAATTCTAAATAATGCAAATAATGCAAATAAATGCTATTTAATAGTGTTTGCATAGGCTGAAATAAGCTGTCCAGGATAAGGATTTATCCACTTGCCCCTTTTCCCCTATTTTTAAAGACGATAAATGAAAAACAATCAGTGCATTGGTTAAAAAGCGTTCCAAAAGTTACGTGAATATTTACACTAGGAAATCGTAACGTGTTCAAGGCATATAGTGTATTTTAGCATGCTTTTAATTCGCCTTTTAATAACCTATATATATGTACGTTTGTTCATTCGATGTGCTTTCCTGTAACAACAATGTGCTCGAAGTTTGAAGGATAAGCTGACCAAACATTGATCCGTTATACTTTAAGTTTAATCTTAATTGTATACATTAAAAAAAAAAAATCCCACATTCCCTTCGACTCTGTACTGTGGGTATGCTCGTCTTTGGTTTTCTCCAGGACTAAAATGAACGAGTTTAAAGGCGTTAGTGTATGAATCACACAGGCAAGCACAGACAGTGTGAAAATGGGGCTTGTGTGCAATAGGCATAGCATTAGGTACCAGTTGCTGCTGACAAGACACAAAAGTTTGAAAACCAGGGGCCACACCAAATCCCAGCTGGTCTATGAAGGGCGGCTCGTCCTGGCTGTGGATCTGGACTTTGATGCCTGCTTCGTACGATGTTTCATCTGTGGAGGAACAGCATGGCAGGATGTTAGAGAAGACAAAGAAATAGTCATATTTCAAAATATATCTTTATTCACATATAATTCGAGTGAAATCTGATCTGGAACTTTCATATCATATGGAGTGTGTGACATTAGATATGAGGTTACAATCCAATATCTATCAACAGCTTGAGAAGGATGAATCTACAGTCTGGGCTAGAAAGAAATCAGCCACAGCCTTGCTTCTTGCTTCTTCATACCATTAACAGCAAATATGATATCTGATGTAGAGACCAACAAACGAAACCTGTTTATCTTCTGCTAGGACACGGACACCAAGCTGAATCTGATCTTTCCATTCCAAGTATGAAATTGAATTCAGAGAATGAGGTGAGGATAAAGGAAACAGTGAGACACACTGTATTAGAAAAACATAGTAATCAGTTTCTTTCACTGAAAAAAAAATTGATGAATAAAGCTTTTTTTTTTTTGGGGGGGGGGGGGGGGGTTATTATTCCATCAGGAAATGAAAAGCACCTGGCTAACATTAGATTTAGGAAGGTGAGAGCATTCGAGAGTCTCTAAGCTATCCATCAAAACTTGTCACAGATCAGTTGGCTTTGCATTATTTTTGTTTCTACAGCGCATAACTTTTTCTTTCCCAAGTGCACCATTAGCCCAATGAAAAGCAAACACTGAGAAATGCAATAAACGGTCCTTCATGAATGATTAATGTGTGGTAATCATTACGGCCCCGAGCACATTAATCAAAAAGGAGTACAACAGACATTAGCAGGGAATTTGGATGGGGTTACGCCGGCATCTTGCTCATCTAATTGCTTAAATTGCTACCTTGAAACCTTCTGTTTTGATGCCAATAAAATGATATGTTACTCTTTGGTTGAAAGGTGGACAGCCAAGGTTTTTAATTTTTTTTTTTTTAAATTATGGTTATTTTTTTAGCACTTAAGGATATAAAGATTTGAAATGGCACCCCCACATTAGCAACGGATTCTAAATGGACCGGCGATTATAAGAATAACGTCTTAAATTTTCATCAAATCTCAATGCTTTACTACATAGATCTCAAATATTGAATCCTTTTTTATTTTTTAATAGCTCCAGTTTAAATTGTGCATTTAATTCTTGACTAATTACCTTAACATTAATGCACTTTATAGCACAGCGTTATTGAATTTTCGATTCGGATCGTCTGGGGTTTTTTTAAATGGTGAAGTTTTCTGTAAGAAGACATTGATTTAACATTTAAGGAAGGAGTCTCCAGTGTCAGTGCTATAGGATAGTTGCTGAGAGAGAGAGAGAGAGAGACCGCTGTGGGAATGACTATGTGTAGCTGCTGTAATGTGTGTGTGTGTATATTATATATATATATAATTAGTATGAATCCTAAATCTACAGTAATGAAAACTTATTGACTGTTACAATGCGCTAACACTGGAGACTCCTTTCACACATGTTGAACAAACATCTCCTTCCAGAAAACATCACCATATCGACAGTTAAACACGTCTCCAAATCCTTTCATTGAAGTTGTTACTATAGAAATGACGTATTAGAGCAAGTGCAAATCGGATTCACTGCAAAGGACTGGTTATCATACACAAAGCGGAACCGACGGTAAAATGGCCGCCGTTTGTCGTGTAGTTGTTTAGGGGATTGATATTTACCCGTGTCTCCCCACACTGGCAGGTATTCATCTTGCTGTATATCCAGCATTATCTCCAATCCATTCCCTGTGCCGCCTTTTAACGTTGTCAGCAAGGGGTTGCCATCCAGGCCCGAGTTGAAGGTGTAACACTTGCCATATCTCGTATAAATCTGCAATAAAACAATAGAGGGGGAATATGTTAAGAAACGTAAACATTTAAAAAAAAAAAATTATTATTGTCATATCCAGGTCAATGGACTAGAATAAATATAAAGAAGGTTGTGAAGATATATTGTGCATTTCAAAAATGAACACAGTACAATCGTATTACTATGAAATCAAATAAGAACTAGATCAATAACGGAGATTTTTTAAAATTATTTTTGCATAAATCCGCCTACTTTCACTCATTTTAAAGTGGTAAAAAATTATCCTTACATTATTATATTGAAAAACTAAACTGAATCCAGCAGGCTGAGACAGCCGAGTTGAGTGTCATGGCTTCCTGATCAAATGGACTCACTAATGAACAGCGCTCTGCCTTTACCTTTCCCAAGACCCATCCGAGCTTTAACAACCGTTTCTGAGCAGTTTGAAGAATTGTGTTTTATTCTTTTTTACCTCTGCTTTGTTCCTGTGCATCACAATAAAAACAGCACTGATAAAAGATAAGACGAGGATTTGTCAGGTTGTCATTTATTAGGAAATAATGGCTTTTTGAAAATGAAAAAAACTCCCCCCACAAACCCCAATAATAAATAGACAGCAGACTTGTTCTAGTCTAAATATATATAACGGTTTAAATGCTGGAAGGGATTGGAACACTGTTACAGAATGCAAATGAAATAATAAAAAAATGGTGTCCTAGAGGTATGGTTGAGATTGTGATCTCATTTGTGCTAGAAGAATGGAGAGACGTTTAATTATTCATGTCTTTTCCACTCTCTCTTCACTGAGAGACTGGCACTAGTGCAAAAAGCAATAATTTTTTTGGGTGGGGGGGTGGAGGAGTCTATTAGAACCTTGTAAGAACAATGTAATTTCATTTGATGTTTAAAAAAAAAAGTTTACACCGCTGCACTGTCGGATTCTGTATTCTGATTGGTCAGAAAGTGTCGATTCACTTTCCAGAACATCTACAATACTAATGCTTTATTAGAGTTTTGGAAGGAGACGTTTATCTAGCATTTACGGAAGGAGTCTCCAGTGTCAGAGGTGAAGTTGGAAATTTTCTGACATCTTTTTCCTGACGCTTCCGTTTATAGCTGCTGTAATGTAAGTGATAACAGGAACTAACTTGGGGGGGGGGGGGGGGGGTTGTGCTGTTATTGGAAAATCAACTTCACGGTGTTAGCAGTGAGTCTGCATCATCCCACCACCCTGTCGTTGATTATTTTCCTATAAGTGCACAACACAGTATTTTATTCCTTACGTAGATGATTTCATATGGATTCCAAATACATAAGAAACATTACGTATACGAAGAGTTAATTAGAACTTTTCTAAAAACACTTGGTATTTTCAGATGATTGCGGTACGATACGAGGAAGTATGAGATACTTATGGAATAATATACATACTGTAGTAAAGTTTTTATACGTGCAGCTTTCTCCCCTGAACCTGCACACCAAAAGCATGTCCTCTAACTGGTGGCTCAGTCTGCCAATCATCTCGGTGGTGTTGAGGTGGAAGCGGGGTGGCGGGACATAGTCGGAGAAGTCCAGCAGACGCATCAGCCTCTCTCTGTGCCGGCTGTGCTTCAGCATCGCCATGCTCTGCCTGTTCACCGAGTGGTTCGCGTGCATAATGTCTATCCAGTAGCCGCTGTGGTAAAGGTCTGCCTTGGTGAGGCTGGACACACGAAAGAGGTTCTGGTTGCACAGCGTGACGGCGGGAAACGTCATGTTGTTCGCCCACACCATGTAGATCTTCGTGACGGCGGGGAAGGACAGAAGGTAGAGCAAGCGGTTGCAGGACCAGATGAACAGAAGCGCCAAGCAGACGCAGATCGCCACGAGCCAGAAAAAGCGCCGAGGTTTGGATTTGTCTGCCGCAAACACGTACCTCAACCCGTGGACCTTGGTTCTGAACACGAACGCCAAAGTGATCTTCGCCATGCTGGACATTCTTTCAAAACCCGCCTTCGGCGCTTTCGACCCGTTGTTTACGGGTTCTCGAGTCGTTGTGAGCGTCACCATCGTTTCACAGGCTCATAAGTCCCAGAACGTGTCAGGCTTTGGGACTCGAATACAAACCATCAAATCAACAAACCAGCGTACGCAAACTCGACAAGTGGCACTGCACTAATAAACACCAAGACTTCATTAAGCTTTAATTAAAACGCTCCATTTAAAAATAAAAGGAAAAAAAACAGTGCATACGTTACCAAGCGTAGAAATTCCTACAACCCTCCTAAAACAGATGTCAAACAACCCATTAGATTGTGTATCTCTAACAACCCCAGATGTTCCAGATGCCATCTTTGCTTCAGATCTCTACATTTCTTCCTTTAAATCTGACATTCCTCATTTCGCTTCCCTCTCCACCTGCTTGCTCTCGCAGTGTCTGGCTGCACATTCCCGTTGCTTTCCTTTTGTGAGATGGAGCCCAACCCCTCGCTCCCTCCCAGATTTCTCTATCGATGGACTTGCAGAAGGGGTACCGATCATCATTTTTCAGCTTGTGTTTTCCCTGACACCAAGATAATCATAAATTGCCCTAAAATGGCATCTAGTTAAAAGTGAAAGGAATTACACCTAGTATCAAGACTTCATGGAAAATTCTACCTTGAAACACATCAAATATGGCTATATTGAAATATTTGTGGTTATGTTTAGTGATTCTGGTGCCAATTCGTTGCTTGGTGCGGTGTTACTCGCGTGAGACGTTGGGGTTTGGTGCAGTGCTGAGCTCACATTGTTATTGCTAGCACAGTTCAGGTGAAAAACTCACCATTCTGCGATGTTTAAAGTCATCGTACTGAATAATGCAAATGCTTCTTAAAAAAAAAAATATATATATATATATATATATATATATACACATACATACACACACACACACACATATATATATATATAGACACACACACTCTGCAATTATTATATTGACTAGATATTAAAACTGTGCAGTTCTAATTCGAAAGTGTTTTCATGAAAACAAATTCACGTCACATCGTGTCTGCTTTTTTGTTTCTCAAAATTTTATATCCGCTTCTATCATCTTGTAAAGTCCATATCATAATAAACCTGTTTTATTACATCATTCGGAAACCAAGTTTGCAATAAACAAGGACTGTACAACGGTTGTTAATTCCAGATATCACAGGCGGAAAGCGTGCTGCCTCGATGCGGATTGTTTGTTACGCTCCGATTGATTCCTATTAAAGCCAAATATAAGCGTATGATGTCAGACGCAATAGAGACGAATTAAAGTTTGAGATATGAATGCCAGGGCCTGGCATGGTTGGAATTACATCCTTAATTCAGTCAGCTCTGTTACCACAGGGTAAAGGCACTGTAATAGACTTTTTTTTTGCTTCATGAAAAATTGACCTGCACCAGCTTAGCGCTGAAAAACTATTTCGGTCATCAGTCCCAGTCAGAAATTCTGTGTAACTGGTTTCTGTGTAACTGATCGTTCTATCACACACACACACACACACACACACACACTTCTTCCAGAAAAGCACAATGTATGGGGGTGAAAAATGGTAAATTCTGGTTTCTCATTAATTTCCACACACACACACTCACACACACACACACACACACACACACACACACACACACAGTCCCTCCACCAATAAGTCAAATCTGCTGGAGTCATCTATTTAAAAAAATCCCCACCTGTTATACCACATGCTGCTGAGTTCTCAATTCCGACTGGTAAGAAGGTGTTGATTAATGTTCTATAACAGCGTGTTATTTAACAGTGCGAACCCTACGATGATCGATATTGATATGGAGAAGCTTTCCGTGTCTAGACGTTTACTTCACATTTATGGAAGGAGTCTCCAGAGTCAGCGCTATGTAACAGTAAAAATCTGCATTAACTCAGAGAGAATAACAAGAGACGAATGAAGGAATGACTGTTTAGAGCTGCTATAACATACTGTAAGAGAACAGGAACCCCGAAAGGAACTTAAAAATCTACACCATCTTACCAATCAGAGTGTAGTATTCAAAACAGCGCTGTGGTATGAAACAGCGTAGTATATCGTAATAGTAAAAGGTAGTCAGATTTTCCTCTCCATTCCATAATGCCAAGCGAGCAAAAACAAGTGCTGCTGGCATTGCTGCAGGCAGAAAGGATTTGTGGCAGTGTCTGGCAAAAAAATCCAAAATCTGGTGTTTCTCAGCTGACCCTCTGGGACACCCAGGATCGAAATATAAAGCAACGACATGGTGTCCAGTCTGCAAACAGCCAACTTCACCAGTCTGTTATTGTGCACGGAACATTCCAGAAGCTAATCTTCAGCTCTATGTTCTACAGTAATTTTCACACCCACTCATGTGCCACTTCTCTACAATCATTCCACATTTCCAAAGAAAAGGAAATATCTTAAATATTTAAGATTCAAGATTCTGCACGGTTTGTTGGCCACTGTTCAAACAGAAGCGAATTCGTTACATCGTGACATATGTAATGCCTTTGTACAAAAAGTCAGATATTCCTCGAGATGACTGGTTTTGATCTAACACAAATCATCAGGTTTTACACAAACTTGTGTAAAGAGTCCATGCCAGCTCTAGTCTAAACTTTCATTAACTCCTTCTTGTTCCATTCGGCCGGAGGAAAGGAAATCAGACATTTTCAATGAGCATAAACAAAAACGAATTGTTTTATCTCTGCAAGTCTGTTATAAGATGTCAGCTCTGTTGGGTTTCTGTGTGTAGAGTATCACGACGTGTTTAGCTGCTGGTGAGCAGGGCAATGGGAAATGGGAGGGATGTGAGCCCCCTGCTGGGCAAACAATACACACCTCTCCACAATGACATTGCACAGAGATCGATCAAGAAAAAGAAAGAAGCAAACTAATGATGAACGAGTGCAAAAGAGCTGGACGAGATCAGGAAACAAGCAACTGATGGAGCAGGGGGCAGAGACAGGACTCAAACAGAAAACAACACAAACACGAGCAAATGGTGCTTCACCATGAGCGCCTCAATGCAAAGGGGAAATCTGTGACAAATCTCCGAAACTGGAGACTCCTTCCATAAACGTTAAACAAATATCTCCTCGCAGACCTACAACGTGTAGCTAGAACTACCATCCGAGCTGCAGTTACATAAAAACACCTTCTGGCCAATCGGAATCGGGAATTCATCAGCGCTTCACACCAGCATCATGACGTATTCAGATTAGCGCTGTAGATTTAACATATTTTCTATCTCCCGGTAATGAAAGCAAACTCTGAGCAGAAAAAAACCCCAAAAAAACCTCTGAGGTTGTGAAATGATGTAGAACAATTCTATCAGACTGCGATCGTTTGACATTATGAACGTCGTCAGCTTTTTTCCAATTGATATTATCGCAGGAACAAATAGCAAAGTCACAAATCCAATGTCATGACTGAATTCGCAAAATAAAAGCTTCACAACACAAGACTCGTTCAAACCGTAATCAAACCATGTTTATAAAACATTATCCTGATGTAATTTCAAAACTCTTAACGTCATAAAGCCAAAAGGTCCCCAGTCTTATATCTAATTAAATACTGCCCGGACCAATCATGAAGCCGCATATAAATGATATTATTACTGCAATTTGGCCAAAGGCACAGAGTGAGGGCTTGACCATTAGCCTTATCCACACAGCTACTTATCAGTGAGCCGGTCTTCCTGTCCACACGATTGGGAGAACAGCTGTTAATTCTGACTACCGGTCGGTCTGTAATTGATTATTATCTCTTGCAGGATTACAGTCAAAATGGTGCTTGGTTAGTATTTAAAAAAGCAAAAACAAACAAACAAAAACCTGCATACTTAACAGCTTTAGCACAAAAAAAACCCCTGCTTTAATATTTCATTTTAGAAATGGAGCCTTGTGTAATGATTACTGATTTATTACGAGTCCTTAATGCGGTTTAAATTAAAGATGGACTGCAGTAGTGTGCCCGAACTGCATTAAGTAAGCAATAAAACACGAGCTTTTATTCATTCATTCATTCATTCTTTAGATACAGTTGACCTGTACATTGACGACCTAAACTAAACAAGCAACCATCGGTTTTGCTCACGATGCAGTCTATTTCACACAGAGTGGTGTTCTAATAATACTATAACACTCAGAAACCTGAATAGTATCTCGGCGACAAAAGTAAACAAACACTAAACACGTCGTCACTCTTTCCATCAGCCTTTAAATGCACAAGTATTAGCGAGTGGCGCTAGCATCTGTTCATACATACTATACCTGCGTAAGTGTTCAACCCCTTTTTTTCGTGTTGCGAAAATCAAAAAGATGCGATTGCACATGTACTGTATTCACGAACGCTGGAGTGAAAAGAATACGGCACAACTGCGACTCATCAGCCACGTCATCAGTTAGGGAGACATCCAAGAAGTAACGCGACATGATGCTACCACCACCATGCTTCACCGCTGGGCTATTCTGCATAGATCTGCCGGCATAGTCCGTTTCAGTTCCTGGGTGATGTAACTACAAAAATGTGGGAAAAGTTAAAAGGGGGTGAAGACTCGTGCAAGGTTGCGTAATGTTTAGCTGGAAAAAATATATATATAAATAAAGCATTTTAATAAAGGCTAGTATAGCATTTTGCTAGCTTTGCAATATATTATGGTAAATGGTCTGCACTTATACAGTGCTTTTTAAAAATTTAAAAAAAATTTTTTTTTAAAAAAACTAGCGGTTCTCCAAAGCACTTTACACTGTGTCTCATTCACCCATTTACACACACGCACACACTAATGGTAGCATGCAAGGCGCTAGCTTGCCATCGGGAGCATCTTGGGTTTCAGTGTCTTGCCCAAGGACACGTTGGCATGTGGAGTCACGTGGGCCGGGAATTGAACCTCCAACTCTACGATTATTGGACAACACGTGTCTACACACACACACACACCCCTTCATAGGGTGTCACATTTGGAGCCAATCGTTCTTGACTTTTTCTTCATCTTGGTAATAGTGCCCTCTGGTGGTCGACTTTATGTAAACGCAGAGGAAAACATGAGCATTCTCTTTTTAATTTTTTTTTTTTTGCTAATAAATGGAAGAATCACTGTAGGCCTACTGGCACAATGCATCTATCAGGCCGTCGGTGTCTAGAAATCTACCAGCTGTTTTTTCCCCCCTTTCTTTCCTTTTACTTTAGATTAATGAGAGATCTTTAAGACAGATGTTTAATCTGAGCTATGCCTTCATGTGAAACGACTGCTAGTTTTGGGAAGCCTGTGCCAATCCCCCATGACGCTGTCTCTACCGAGAGAACATTCCAGCTGTATCAGTGAACAACAGCTGCCTCTTCTCCCCCTGCCGTGCTTTCCCCGAGCGAGAGTGCAGGAGCCGAGCGAAACCTATCGGAGGAAAACAGAACGTTTCTGTGGCTCAGCGAGGTGGCACGTCGCCTGCAGACACACTCTGTCGGAGACAGGCCTTAGACTCGACGCTTTAAACCCGCCCCCTGCTTCAGACAATCTGGATCTCAATGATGGATGTTGTGTTTGAAAAACAACGAGCAGACATCTCAATTAGAGTCGTTAAGAGAGAAGTTAATTAGCGCAGAACATCTTTAAAAGCAGGTGCCAGAGAACGAAGTCTCCGAGCTTGGTTATGTCTCGCAGGGAATCGCAACTCAAAATAAGACATCACGACAAACGCGATGCGTGACCGTATGTGAGAAATGGTTATTGATCTAATCACGCTTTCGTCCAATCAGTCCGACGGCCCACAGCTGAGCTCGGACGTTCACCGTCTCCTTTCCTTTTACCAATACATTAAGCTTCTTCGCTTCATTAAAGAACAGACTTTGCTCGAGGTTTATCAAATAATCAAGAAGACATGGAGTCACTAATTATTACCAATAACATCATCTTTAATCCTTTTATACCCCAGCAATTTACCAACACTAGCAATTAGCGTAATACTTTTTTATCTGTTTATCGTTACAAAGCAAGTTAGTTCCCGTCATCACGTACATTATAGCGGCAATAAACAGTCGTACTCTCTTGAGGTTACTTCGATAAAAACAAACTCGGTTTATCCTGTTACAGAGAAACAGGAAAGCGTAAACAACTCTTATAACTTCGTCAGCGCGGACTGTTACTATACGCAGACTGCTTCCATGGTAACATTATTTTAAAATGTTTACGTGGAGCGTCTAGGCATGGTTACCATAGAAACGACATATTAAAATGAGTGCTGTGATATTAACCTTAATTAATATAAAATTCAATTTGGACCATTATTCTGAAGGACACATTTGCATGGAGCCTCTGTAAGCCCTTGATATGATATAACAGGAAGTCAATTAATTAATTAATTAATTAAAAGTTTTTCAAAACATAACAGCTTTTGCACACAAAAAGAGATGCATCTCGACTCTTGTCGACCTACATACATTATATTCTACCATTAAACTTTTATACGTATAATAAAGGAACTCCTTTTAAAAAGATTCATATGGAAAGACATACAGGTCCATCTAAAAAAAAATATTTGAATATCATGGAAAAGTCCATTTCTTCCCCGTTATTTAATTAAAAAAGTGGAACGGTCAGCAAAAAATTCAGCAAACCAGTTACTAGTAGTTTTGGCGCTGTGGGCAGGTGCAGAGTCCTGCTGGAAAAGGAAATCAGCATCTCCATAAAGATCGTCAGCAGATGGAAGTATGAAGTTCTCTAAAATCTCCTGGTAGACGCTGCATCGACTCTCGACTTGAGAAAACACACTGGACCAACACCAGCAGATGACATGGCAACCCAAATCATCACCGACTGTGGAAACTTCACACTGGACTTCAAGCAGCTTGGATTCTGTTCCTCTCCACTCGTCCTCCAGACTCTGGAACCTTGATTTCCAAATGAAATGCTTTGTTTACTTTCATCTTCTTCATGATTGTGGTTGTGTGTACTGCAACAGACCGAGAGATTAAAGCCTCAGGAAACCTTTGCAGATGTTTTGAGTTAATTATCTGATTGGAGTCTTCTCAGGTCGACATTTCTGTATTATAAATTCTTTATTCCAATATTTTGAGATGCTGGATTTTTGATCTCCGTGAGCTGTAAGCCGTAATCATCAAGATTAAAACAACAAAAATAAAAAGCCTTGAAATATTTCACTTTGTGTGTAATGAATCTAGAATCAATGAAAGTTCCACTTTTTGAATTAAATAATGGAAAAAAACAAACTTTTCAATGATACTCAAATTTTTTGAGATGCACCTGTATTGCTTGTTTTTTTGTTTTTTTTTGCTACGAAAGCTCAGTTTACACAGAAGACTTGGTGCAATGCTGGAGAAACATTTCCCGCTTACTGGCCAGGGCCAGATATAGATCAGTACGAGCATGCTGCTGACAAAAGTAATGCTAGACACAAGGTCACTCTGATCCAAACCGTCAATCACGTGTTATTCAAGCAAACTTTTGTAAAAAAAAAAAAAAAAAAAATGGTGTTAAGTATGAAACGCCAAAATCTGTAACAAATACAACAAATTCTGCTTCCAAGGACATGTTAAAGATGGAAAACAAGCTTTATCCAGGTTTCGGGCTTTATCTGACAAAAAACTCATTCAATTAGACTTAGACTTTTATTTATTTATTTATTTCCACTGTATTTAGCATCATACTTTGAATCTGTTATAACTAATGAGCTTCGGTTAGTGAATTCGTTTTGTCGTCAATTTCACAAAGCTCAAGAGGAGACAGATTAAAGATGGATGGATTGATGTTTTGGAGCAAAATCAAATTAACAGTCTAACACAGGGTGCAATCATGAATTCTAGAGAGGCTTTTAGACGAGTGTGAAACACATTACCCTCATTTTAATTAAAAACGGTGCAGGCAATTAAGAGCGATTATGGATTCATTTAGGGGGGGTGGGGACATGTCGGACGCCGCTCTCTCAAGTCCAGTATCTCGAGGTGTGAAGTGCGTCTATCAGATAAAGTCAAACACTCAGTGTGGTTAATCCCCAAGTCTCACATCAATAAATTGCAGGCAGATAAAGGTGCAGATTTGGTCTCTGAAGTAATCCCTTAACTTGATCTCAGCCCAATCACGATACACTGTGGCTGAGATTCAGTTTTAAGGTTGAGGCAGAGATCAGGGGGTTAAATCACATCACGAAATTAATCAAATAGTGGCAAATAAAGCAAAACTTCAGAACTGTGTGCTGAGTACTCAGATGTCACAGCGGTCTCTTGTAGAAAGTTAATTAACTATAGAAAGATCATTTCACTCCTCACACACTGCTGTGTCCAAGGACTGAAGAAATACCTCTTTGAGAAACCGATCTAGATTAAAAAGAGACATAATAACAACGATGCATCACAGTAGCAATGAGTGTACAAAGAAAAGGGGAATAATGTTCACCTTTGTCCAAACTGTTCTGACATTATCTTTTTTTTTTTCCAATCAGGAAATGACACTGCATTTCGTCATATAATGTATGCAATTATAAACATTATTTTGAGTAGAACGGCGAATTATTTAGTTTTTGTGTAGATTTCCTGATGGAAAGACATATTTAACACCCTATTTTTGAATACTCTATTAATACACCACTAATATTCTTTACAATAACAAAGATAAAACATACAACATGTAATATAAAGATTAACAACTAAGTAAACTACAAACATTACACAGCAAATGTTTGACCTCATCACATTACTATAATAGTGCTGGTTAAAGTAGTAAATGACCTAAAGGTGGCCTCAGTGCAGCTTTGCATGTTATAGATGACAATATACCACAGAATACAATGTTCAAAATATTCTTAGTCTATCTAGAAACTAGATAGATTAGAGAACTGTGTTGTATTTAAGGGAATGAATCTTTTATTATTTTACTGGCTCAGGTCTTTGTTGACTAACCACAATCGGTTTGTAAATTAAAATGCATACAAAAGTACATTTCGCTGTCTTCAAGCACCACTGCTCCAACAATAAACTCCATGTATGCTACTTATGGATAGCTCTTTACAACAACTACAATTGTGATAAAACATACAACATATAATATCTAGATCTACAACCATTAAACAAGCTACAAACGTTACAGTTTATGGTTATAATGGATGAAAGGCCTGGGAAAACTGGAAGGTTTTAAGATCAGCTTTAAGGATGGCTGAGCTCATACCTGCATAGCAAATCATATACCTTAGATATTTTAGTCAGTGTCTCATCACTGTATTGAAATAGCGCTGGTTAAAGTAGTAAATGACCTACTACTGACTTAAGACCAGGATTGTGTATGCTTGTTTATATTACTTGATCTCATTGGAGATTTTGTAACGTTAGATCACAATATTCTTCTAGACAGCTTAGAAAAAGTTTGTTGAAGTTAAGGGAACAGTATTTTTTTTTTCCCTGGCTCGGGTCTTATCTGACTGACCAGCATCAGCCTGGTAACTTTAGTGATGACTTCACTATGTTCCACAAGGTTCTGTTTGTTCTCTTATCACAACGTTTAAACCATTCTAGCATAAAAATGTCCATAATAGTCTGTTCTCTCTTAAGCTGTAGGTGATGCTCTGATTCTTCTCATCCTCTGGACCTGCCTGATTCGTCCCAATTCTCTACTTCCGCTTGGAGCTGCTGCACTCATGACTCACCTTCTCCTCCTGCAGATGTTTCCACATGGAAAGATTTGTACTTCTCAAAAACGTGATGCCCGTTGCTGAACAAGTTGATGCCCATGGCTCACCCTTGCTTCAGTGGATAATTTGGAAATTTGTAGACTTGTGCCTAAGAAGAACTGCTGTTATCATAAAGGCTCTGCTGTACTCTTAATCACACACATATACTGTAATAATTTATAATTCCACTATGCACTGTCACCGAGAAGAAGAAGTTTCCTCTCAAGTCCGCTCTCAAGGTTTCTTCCTGCCATTGTCATCTCACGCTCTACATTCAGATTTCTCTAAAACTCTTACTGTAAAAGTAACAGTAACCCAAGCTCAGGATTGAACCAGGGACCTTGGGGCTATGAGTCATGGTGCCCACATGCGTGCGCATGCATGCATGCATATATATATATATATATATATATATATATATATATATATATATATATATATATATACACACACACACACACACACACACACACATATACACGCAGGGCAGGGAAAGACAATATGACAAATGATACACTGCATCATAGGCTGAATAATGTGACTAATCAGTGTAGGCTAATAATTCTAACAATACTCGTGACTGTCAAATGATTCATAACTCGAATAGCTCTTTATCCCATACCAGCTCTTCCGACCGTGGAAGTCTGGCCAAAGGAAGTTGCCAGTCTCCTCTTTTGAATTGCTAAAAATTTTCATTAGCTGTTACATTTTCTTCAGCGCAAACTTGGATTGTTTCACAGTTACTTAAAAAACCCCAGTGTCCTGCCCAGTCCCATGATTTGGTTGCCTTGAAATCTAATTAACTTGACTAAAAAGTGGTAGCTAACATAATAACATACGAAGAGATGTTAATAGTGAGAGATAAATGATGTATGAAGTCATTGCAACAGAATATCCTGAAATAATGAGAACTTGAAGTAACGATACTTTGAAATAAATACTTGCATATCTTGAAAGAAGTTTAGTTGAAATAACATACTGTATTGAAATGCTGAGTCAATACACTGACATGGCACTTAACGTGAAACTTGATTCAAAGCCTCATGCTGAAGCCCGATTGTGCTAAATGCCACATGTAGCACCCTGTGGTAAAGCTTTCACCATGTATTTCATCGGGTGAGTGTTATTACTTACTTTATAATGCATTCCATTGTGTGGTGTCAATATTCCCTTTCGTATTATTGACTATTATTTACTGTAATGGCGAAAGCCAATATCCACTCTCTGACTCGCTATTGAACGCTTCCTATAATGTGTACATGCTTTCATGCCAAGAATGCAATTACCCTGGGGTGAGGTCTAGAGTGCTCAAAAGACAAATGCATTTCCTTCTAATTAAAAGGAGCACAACATTAACGTAAAGAGATACTTAGATGGTGCTGTCAGAAGCCAAACACATCTGGAAATGAAATAAAAGCACTATGATGAGCATCACCTGCAGACGTCTCTTCTGACTGTCCCCCTAAAACGGCGGTTTCGTTTAATGGTCAGGAAACATTTGCACGTGATGCACACGGATTCATACATTTTTAATTTCTCCTTGCTTTCGGAGCAGAATCAGAGGCTCGGATTCCTGATACTCAGCTGTAACCCAACGCCTGGCCACTGCAAGGGCATGACAGACTTGACTACCCATGTAAAAAGATGCACTTTGTCGAATATTTATGAAGGAATATTTAGTAAGTAGGATGTGATGTACAATCTAACGGTTAATCCAAGGTGGACTGTGGTTTATAAAGTGCAAATTGGGAAAAAATCTTTAAAAAAAAAAAGGTACAGTAAATACCTCATAGGAATATATTAGCAGACCAATACACTACTTTTTCTGCAATGACAGTGATGGCCTCATCCCATTCAACCCGCCAGAACTCAACCTTGTTAAAACTATGTGTCAGGAATTATATTATGAAATGATGCACTAGCAGTGGTTGCGTTTGGGTATGAAAGTACAAAGGTATGAAAAAGTTTAATACACCATTGATCTAACTAGGGCGGCTGTGGCTCAGGTGGTAGAGCAGGTTGTCCACTAATCCACTAATCGTAGGGTTGGCAGTTCGATTCCTGGCCCACATGACTCCACATGCCGAAATGTCCTTGGGCAAGACACTGAACCCCAAGTTGCTCCCGATGGCAAGTTAGGGCCGTGCATGGCAGCTCTGCTACCACTGGTGCGTGAGTGTGTGTGTGTGTATGAATGAATGAGCCACAGCGTAAAGCGCTTTGGATAAAAGCACTATATGAGTGCGCCATTTAACTGGACAGCAGTGAATTAGCCCCCCTTTCCCCCCCCAGTAAGAAAACAAAGACGCAAGGGTTTGGTGTGATGCTAACTTAATAATGAGCAGCTCCACCATTTTCTCCATTAAAGACATTACCAGGTCAGGGTAACACTGGTTAAAATTAGGCTACTGCTATGTTTATAATTTTGGGAAATCGAACTAAGAAAATTAGAATATAAACAAAAGTAACCCCATGAGTGGAAGTCGAGACCATTATACGGAGACAGCAACTTGTCCTCCAGGTTTCTCAAACCATCACTCCTATATATATATATATATATATATATATATATATATATATATATATATATATATATATGAAGATTGTATAGGTTATATTTAAAATAGCTATTGTATTATCTTTGTAGTTGTGTACGTATGACAAAATACAGTTTGTAGAGTAGTTTCTCTAGCTAGCTGGAAGGAGCTTTGCAAGTATTCTAACATACCTTCAGGAGCTTTTGCAGACCACGACTGTAAAATACCGCCAATTGTGAACGCAGTGAAAGAACCGGAAACGCAAGAGCAGTACTAAGAAGTGCACAATGAGGCAATTGTGAACTAGAGTAATGTAGCTGAGGTTGAGGAACTCTCAGAACCAGAAATTCACCAACATGCTGATAATTCCAGAATGATAAATACGGTATAAACCACAGGGAGTTGTGAATCTTCTTATATTCCATGTTAAAAAAAGGTTAATAATAATAGTAATGGCAACATCAACATCTGAAAGTTTACCTGAGATCAGTGACAAGAGCAAGAGCTAGACTTCCACAAAGAGTGACAAAATCCCCACTTTCATTACTCAAATCGCTGGTGCATTTTATTGAATTGAAAACTTTCTACCACACACAGTGCTGGAGGTGAGAGAACTTTCCTCTGAGGAAGGACGGTCAATCACTTTTACATGCAATACGAGACATTTATGATCAGAATTTATTGTTACCGTGGTAAAAAGATATTGGGGTCAATGCTGGCTTTATATAGCTTTGACTCTCGGAAGGTTTTTGTGTTTAAGGTACTTGCATTCGCCTGTGCACATTTCTGCTGGACTTTTTTTTTTTTTTTCTTTTCCTCTCTCGGTGAGAGTCTTGAACGAGTCGTAATTACTTGCTGAGGATTAACGCTTGTAGACTTGGAGTATTCTGATTTAAGGTCTTATTATAGACTAATATTTGGAAAGTTAATGGAACGGTCACGTTGAAAAGTAACAATTACCGTTGCACTTACGGCATCATGACCGTCATTGGTTAAAAAAACAAAAAAAACAATGTTAAAACGTCTTAAATATAGTCAAACTTATTGAGTATTTCAAAGATGATCAGCTTGTTCTTATTTCAAGCATTTAGATGGTGTCCAAGCTTTCACTTACTGTAGTGAAGTTCTCTGGTCCACAGTCCTTGCCCCGGTACTTGCAGTCCAGGAGCATCTCTTCGATGCTGTGGCTTGTCCTCTGCACAAACTCCAGCATGTTAAACGTCTTACTCGGAAAAAACTTGCTGTCATCCACCGGTTGTCCCAGGGCGGCCAAGAAGTCATCAAAGTCGCTCTGTTCCACACCGAGAAGCCCTGCCATCCAGAAAAGATCATTCCGCTGCATCTTGGAGCGCCGGAAACTGTTGTAGTTGCAAAGGGTGATGGCTGGGAAGAACATGAGTGGGCTGTCCATCTCATCCAAGATGGTGACATGAGGATACCGGTAATACTCCATCACCGCTCCGGCTACCTGGTAGAGGAAGATGGAGAGCGAGCTGACGAAGGCAGATGCCCAGAGCAAGCGACGGATGGTGACTCCTCCGGGCAGGAAGATGTGGCTGAGCCCATGAAGGGTGCAGTTGGCTCCGAAAACTGTGATGTCTGACGGCCGAGGCGACTCATCTTCTTCAGGAGTGCCCATGGTTTCAACCGGAGAAGCAGGACGGATCCAACGATCCTAACAGAAGGCTCTTGCTGATGCGGCTTGTCGCAGGGAATGAACAAGGGTTGTCAGGAACACTAGATGCCCACCCTTGTACATTTTTGAAGGGCATGTGCAGGGCCGGGGTTGAGTTTCTTCAGGGACCACACATGGTCCCCTAGTGGATCGAATGGAGGATAAGCGCACAGTCCAATTGGAAATCAGATCCAAAATCAATACGCGCTCTAAATAAATCTAATGCCAGTTTTGAAGCATGAACATCAATTATAATTCATTTCCACATGATTCCTTTTTTATAGGGTTCATTTAATGGATTTAATGGAATGAACTGAGAAAAAAGGTTTGCTCAGCAGCGAGTTTATAGTCTTCCCAAAGCTTTCCGTTTCAGACTGAGACTGTAGACCATTATGCACTGTACACCCATACTAGCATGACATTTATTATCATCTCAGCCAGTTTCCAGAATGGATCTCACTGCTTTGTGGAAGACAACTGCTATTGTGCAGAGACTTGTCTATAAAATGCTCAACAAAAGCTTCACAGTTGGCTGGGGAATGAAGAACAAAAGGAAGAATAGTAGAATCGTAGCGGTGCATTATTGAAAAATGGATCTCATACAATTCATTCTGAAACGTTTGGCATGTTGGCATTTGCCTAAATGATAGACCTGTCTGAAGATCTTAGGATGGAGTGATTCAGCACTAAATGAAAACCAAAACATGGAGCACATCATGACAGAACGCAAGGATTAGGGTGCGGACTTGCACGGAAATCGTTTCAAGCCCTGGGGTCAGAAATACTGCTTGTGCAAGGTCAACAATAACATTCAAATGGTTCCTAATGAGGTCCATATGGAATGACGCTGGATGAAAAAAAGGCTGCACATCACCAGTTTCAGATGGAACGGGTGGACCCTAGAAACTAAAGGTTCTCAGGGTCGCTATTTAATCCACAGAATCAACAATGGTTGTCAGAAACAAGAGGTGCCAACCTTTTTGCATTTTTGAAGAAATACATCTTGTCCAGTATCACCAGTGGTGCCTAATCAGTTCATCTTTAAACCTTATGATGTCATTTTTTGGTGTTATTTCTGCAATTCCCTTTAATGTCACAGGAACTCGATGGAAAGGGTTCTGCTCCCACCTCCTAGACAGAACCTGTGGATGGACCGTGTCACTTTTCAGCCTGTTCTGGATGTAGACTTGGATCCCTAATGAGCAAGCCAGAGGCATCAGTGGCGAGGGGGGAAAAAAACCAAAAGAATTTCCTGATTTGACACGAGGAAGAAACCAGACTCAAAGAGAACTCCTCTTCTTCTATTCTTCTAGATGATGCATCTTTACCAGTATAGAGGTGTGATGTGTACGTTTACGTGTGTTAACAGGATGTTATGAGCAGATTGTCGATAAGGGTCCTGGGACGAGCACAGGACCGTCTTTACGATTACAACTGCAGTTGTGAGTGCGGTTTTGTTTCGCAATTTCCATACAAAAACATCCATGAAACAAATGTTAAAAAAAAATGCTCACTGCTTAAGGGAAACTTGTATTTCACGGGGCTGAATGTGTTCAGGTAACAAGGTCAAGCAATTGAACTAAAACGTACATTTTTCACAACGCATAGTGGACGGCAAGCCCCCCCCCCCCTTTACATTACATGCAGGTTTGTAAGTGTAGTATCATGTACAGTATAACATAACATCAGCCACGCTCAGTGACGCTATGAGTCTCTGGAAAACCAAACCTTTCGTAGCATCTAATTACAAAAATCAACAGAGGTAGGGGCAGTCTGGTAATATGATCATGTAAAAAGAGTCAAATGCATCCATTAAGGAAGGACAAGAGTTCTATTAAGGACAAAGCATTTAATGTAGTGTGTTAAGAGAAAGTATTCAGTCAGACATCTTCCCATCATGCAATACACAGCATTAACTCAACACCCGAGTGTATTTGCTGAAATTCCCTTAAGGCGCATTTCACACAGGAGCTCCTCGTACTGAAAACCCTCATTTCACACAGCTTAGCCAAAAAACCCCCCCAAAAAAACAACGTCACAGGAGATTACCTGCGTTTGGATTTAGACTCATCCTTGGTTTATATCGCATGTATCTTAAAAGGTTTATTAATGAGCTCTACTGAGCATTGCTTTCCAAACTTGGCCTGCACCTGAAGAATTGACATGTTCAAGTTAATTGTGCGGGAAATCACGTGCGGAAAGAAAATCACATTTGGAAAAAATTTAGAAATAAATCACATGTGGAGAAAACATTTACTACATGTGAAAAACTGTATGTGAATTATGAATGAATGAACTGCATGATCAAAAAAAAAAAAAAGAATCGTGTGCAAAAAAATCATGTGAAAATATAAAGACGCACTACATTTTTAAAATGACGTTCAAAAGGCAATGAATCGTGTGCAAGAAAAAAGTCACATTCAAATATAAATGAATCACAGGGGGAAAAATATCACGTGAACAAAAATGAATCGTGTAAAAAAAACACGTGAAAAGAATCATGTTTCAAAATCTAATGAACAAAAATGAATAGTGGAAAAATCACTGACATGGCCTACATTACATGTGAAAGAACATGTGTCGTGTGTTAGAAAAACAGCATTTAAAAATAAATGAATCATAAGAATAAATTTAAAAGGAAAAATCACCTGTGAAAAATGAATGTGTAAAACTCATATGAACAAAAATTAATATTGCAAAAATGACGTGAAAATATAAAGACGTGGCCTACATTTTAAAAATGACGTGAAGGTAAATGAATAATGTATAAGAAAAAAAATCACATTTAAAAATCACCTGTGAACAAAAATGATTCATGTGTAAAAATCACCTGTAAAAATAAAATGTGAATAAAAATGAATCGTACAAAAATCAAACAAAAATTATTCCTGTGTAAAAATCACCTGTGAATAAAAATGATTCATATGTAAAAAAAATCACCTGTAAAAATAAAATGTGAATAAAAATGAATTGTACAAAAATCACAAACAAAAATGAATCATGTGTAAAAATCACCTGTGAACAAAATGATTCATGTGTAAAAAATCATGTGAACAAAATGATTCATGTGTAAAAAATCACGTGAACAAAATGATTCATGTGTTAAAAAATCACCTGTGAACAAAATGAATCATGTGTAAAAATAAAATGTGAATAGAAAATGAATCATGTGTAAAAATCACCTGTGAACAAAATGATTCATGTAAAAAAAATCACGTGAACAAAATGATTCGTGTGTAAAAAAAATCACGTGAACAAAATGATTCATGTGTAAAAAAATCACCTGTGAACAAAATGAATCATGTGTAAAAATCACCTGTGAACAAAATGAATCATGTGTAAAAATCACCTGTGAACAAAATGATTCATGTGTAAAAAAAATCACCTGGGAACAAAATGATTCATGTAAAAAAATTACATGTGAACAAAATGATTCATGTGTAAAAAAAAATCACGTGAACAAAACAATTCATGTGTAAAAAATCACCTGTGAACAAAATGACTCGTGTAAAAAATCACCTGTGAACAAAAATGATGTGAAAATAAACGAATTGTTAAAAACAATCACATTAGAAAAATGAATCATTAAATAAAGTCCAGCACGTGCCATATTAACATGTGAAAGTTACAGAGGAATCATGTCAGGGTTGTGTCTGAGCATCTGAGCAGAGAAAGTGCTCTTCACCCAAAATAAATTTTCTGTGCATGATTTGAGCTGATTGCTGAAGCACAGCGAACTCGCTCATATCACATTCGCTAAAGCACTTTCCCAAACATCAGCATTTTCGGACCCAAATATACCCCCCCCCCCCACCCCCCCACCCCTGTGTAACACAAGAGGAACCCGCTGCATTCACACGTGTTCAGATTGCTGATCTCTACAGGGACTTAGCTTCAGCATCACAGCCTCCTGAACGCTGATATGTAGAAACATCAACACCAGGCCCTGAAAGTATCCGTACCGGGCCGGCTCGAGTGCTAACGAGTAAGGAATTGTTGCGCAATATGCATGCCAGTTAGAAATAAAGCAGGATATCGTTAGTGTACAGTCTCTAATCAGTTTTAATTGAGTTACTATGCTAACGCTTTGGCATCAGCCATCAATATCAGTCAACAACCACAGCAAATTAATGCAGTGTATTATAGCCTGCTTGTTAATGTAATGGCTTTTCTAGTACATCAGCGCAAGCGGGGTGAGATCGGTGCCAGCGAATCAATACTGCCGTCTGCTGGCCACCGCAGCGCAGAATCAGGCCCGGATCTTCTAACCCTTCATGGAAACACAAAAAATATGTGATCGGGTGAGTAATATGGGACTATAGATGAATTTCAACGTGTTATGCCCTGGAATTTGCGTACACATGTGAGATCAGCTGAATCCTATGTGATCCTGTTTGAAAACAATTATTCATGTGAGAAAATCACATCAAAGAACTGAAAACATGTGCTCTACATGTAAACGTGTACATAAATAAGGGAAAGAAGAATAATCTGGTGTAAAAACAACAAAAACAAAAACAAAACTGTGATAATGAAAAAAAATAATATCATGGAAATAAAAAGTCGTGTAAAAATCGTGTGAAAAACAAATCATGAAAATAAATGAATCGTGTGTAGAATTTCATGTGAAAATAAATGAATCGTAAAAGAATCACGTGAAAATAAAGGAATCATGTACAAATAATCATGTAAAAATAAGTGATTTGTGTAGAATTGCATGTGAAAATTGTGTAAAAACAACATGAAAAACGAATCATGTAACGATCACATGAAAATAAAATAATCATGTGGAAAAAAGAACCATGAAAATAAATGAATCATATAAAAGAATCATGTGTGAAAATAAGTGAATCATGTAAAAGAATCACGTGTGGAAAAAGATGAATCGTGGAAAAAGAATCATGAAAACAAATGAATCATGTAAAGATCACGTTGAAAATAAACAAATCGTAAAAAATTAACGAATTGTGTAGAATTTCATCTGCAAATGAATGGACGGTAAAAATCACATGAAAATAAATGAATCGTGGAAAAAACGAATCATGAACATAAATGAATCATGTGAAAAAGGAATCATGATCATAAATGAATCATGTGAAAAAGGAATCATGATCATAAATGAATCTTGCATAGAATTTCGTGTGAAAATAATCAAATCACGTAAAGATCACACGTGAAAATAAACGAATCGTGTAAAAACCACAAGTAAACATTACAAAAATGAATCGTGTAAACAAAACGATGTTAAAAATGTAATAAATGTGTGGTGTAAAAACGAGAAGGGAAAGATAAAACCATATGCGCCTTGTTGAAATGAATGTGTGAAAGATGTGACGTCTCTAAAACCTCATGCCAGGAAACCGAAAGGAGTAGAGTGTTTAAACATAACGTGGGAGACAAGCAGCTCGGTGCAATGCTTCCTCCATTTGTGTCTCCGTGGTCAGTCCTGCGCTACCTGCTGCTTGCTAAACACCAGGATCTCATTCAGAAAGCACAGCGAGGGCGTCACAGACTAGCATGAGCAATCACGCAGAATACAAACTCCGATCACCAGGGTTACTTCGAAAGGTCACTGACATAAACATGCCACTACAGCGCAGTGAAACTAATTAACCAGCGTTTGAAAAGAAACGAGGTGACTTTTCATCCCGATGAGATTTGCAGATACGAGAGGGAACTAATCGGAAAAAAATAAAAAGAGCGCTTTGTGCGCCGCTGCCGTTATCGTGGATCGTTTTGGGGTAGAGGTACAAACACAGATTAAAGACTAAGATTGTTCTCATGATAGAAAATATTGCACTAACATGAGGAGAAGGAAAAAAAACATTTTAATGTCATCTGTTCCACATCCAACAGCGAAAAAAACAGAAGCACCAAAGAACAAAATGTATCGAGAGTAAAGGTGCTAAAATTGCTAACAAAACAAAAAAACTTCACAGGCAGAGAGAAGAAACTGAATTTTACCACAGAAATGGTACATCAGTGAACGAGGCGGCTAATTTGTTGGGGTTGCTAAAGTGAAAAAAAAAAAAAGAAAAAAAGAAAGAAAGCAAGGACAACAAAACTCCAGGGTGATGCTACGTAATAATTAGCCACTCCTCCATTTTGTTACCGACCAAACAAATCACAGTCCCGCCCACTTGCTTTCTATTGGATCACAAGACTGAGGCGGATGAATTCTCAAAAATAATGTTCACCTAGATAAAGTCAGAAAGCAAAAGTAACCACTTAGTCTTTCTGACCTGTGATCTTATTCACATTCTGTCTGCACTTTTAGCTGAAAAGCCAGAAAAGCAGAGTTTTCATCTCTCTCTCTCGTATCGCTATAGCAAGGGGTCAAAACTATACGCCTAAAACGCAAACGTTGCCGTCCGACCTCTGGAAGACTTCTCACACAGTCACTTCGGTATCTCAAGTCGTAGCTTTTTACGATTGTTACTTGATGATCTACATATAAAAGTATACGTAAATAAGTGAAAGAAGTCAAATCTGGTGTAAAAACAAACAAAACAGGAATAATGAAAAATAAATCATGGACATTTAAAAAAAAAAAAGTCGTGTAAAAATCGCGTGAAAAACAAATCGTGAAAATAAATGAATCATGTAAAGATCACATTTGAAAATGCATGACTCGTGAAAATAAATGAATCACGTAAAAATAATTTGTGTAGAATTTCATGTGAAAATAAATTCATTGTGTAAAAAAAATCACATGAAAATAAATTAATCATGTAAATGTCACGTGAAAATTAACGAATCGTGAAAAAAGAACCATGAAAATAAATGAATCATGTAAAAGAATCACGTGAAAATAAATGAATCGTGAAAAAAAGAATCACTTGTGGCAAAAAATGAATCATGTAAAAGAATCATGTTTGAAAATAAATGAATCATAAAAGAATCACGTGTGAAAAACGAATCATGAAAACAAATGAATCATGTAAAAGTATCATGTGTGAAAACAAATTAATCATGTCAAAGTATCATGTGTGAAAATAAATGAATCATGTAAAATAATCACTTGTGGAAAAAATCATGAAAATAAACGAATCGTGTAAAATTTAATGTGAAAAAAATTCTTGTCCACTGACATATGCTGACATGGGTTTTGTGGTATTTTTTTGTTTGTTTGTTTTTTGCCTAATAGGATTTTCTTGTTAGCAATATTGTCCCTATGCACAACTAACTGTATTTTGAGTGCTTTTAAAATATATATATATATATATATATATATATATATATATATATATA